>NC_137972.1:65115523-65381980 GCF_963924665.1 Micromys minutus
GGCAAGGTACTCATCAGTTCCAGGCGTGGCTTACCAGTATCAGTGCAGTCCACCTTGCTGTGTGCTTACTGGCACTGCAGAAGCTGTCTGTGTCTCTCTGGTCATGACATGAGCTAGGTTTACCAAAAGCATGTCATGTCCTGTGGCTGCTCCTCTGGATAGTACACAGGAGTAATATGTCCCTTATCCCTTCAGCCTTGTTCTCTGAGAATGTCAGAGCAACACCAGAGGCCCTAATCCTATCAAAGTTGGCATTTCCTCTCCAAAAGCCACTACTGGTAATTTAGTCATAATAGCACTTTTGTGAGCTTTTGAAATTCCCAGCTCCCCCTCAAAGTGAAGGGTATATAAAATGAAGCCTGAATCCTTATATCAGATGTAATGGCAGTCACATGGTCTGCCTTTTATACCTGTTTTTCACTGTTAAGAGAGGCTTGAGGAATGAGTTTAAATGCTATTACATTTAAACTATTATAGATATCCAAACACTACTTTCAGGATTAAAAGGGGAGGGGGTGTTTTAGTCATTGTAAGTAACTAGTAACCACAGAAGCATTCAAACTCATTATTATGCCCTTACCGTTACTTTTGGCTTCAGCCCCACCTGGGTATGCTTGAATTAGCAAAGGCTGTTTGGTAGAGCATGAAATATCTGTCCAGGAAGTACCCCAGAAGACCTGAAGCTTCACCAACTGCTGACTTTTGACTGTGTTGGGAGCCTATCTGCAGCTGAAACTCCAGAGACTTGATGTAAAGGCATTAGCTGAATGTGCTGGGGTCTTTGTGAGGGCTGAAAGGGCAAAGCAGGTAAACTTACTTGTTCACTCTGAAGGATCAAACTTAATTTTAGGAAGGCTTGTAGCACCAAGGCTTTTAAGGTCCAGTGATTAAATAGGTTTTCCCACCTACATCATCAGTGGTAATTATAGGAATTAGCAGAAATGCACTGCTAGTTAAATTCTACTTCTGTGGTAATCATAAACATGAAAGACAAGAAACATATAACCAGGTGTAGTGGTATATATCAGTAATCCCAACATCAGAGACCCAGAAAGGAGAACTATTTTAATACTATCCTGGCCTATATAGCAATACTTTTCTGGATAAAAAGTGTTGTTAAAATGTGTTGCATATAAATCATTGTAAGTAAAAATACATGATTACATGTACAGGTATTTATGGATGGTTGTATATTAGTGGGTTCCAAATCTGGTTTCCATCCATGGCATATGAAGCTATTTGAGAGAGAGAGAGAGAGAGAGAGAGAGAGAGAGAGAGAGAGAGAGAGAGAGAGAGAGAGAGAAGTGAAAAGTTCTTGGATCCCTTCCAAAAACACAAATTCCATTATAAGGATTTCTAACAATCGATCTGTTCTCCGAATTCCCACTTCCTCATTCAGACTTACTACAGACTTAGACTCCAATGTGAAGCCTAGCCATTGGGTGCATACAGGTATTCAACACTCAGCAAGACCCCAGACACTTGTTTAGCCAGGCTCCTGGTACCTTTAGGCTGTACAGATTTACCAAATGTAAAACATAGGGCACTTAGATTTAAGTTTCAGTTAAGCAGTGAATATATTGGAATGTGGCTTATGATATGTGAAACTGATTGTTAAACAATGTATCTGAGTCAAACTAGGTTTGGGGAAAATTATATTACCAAATAAACCTTACACCTAAGAAAACTTGAGACTTCACAGTGAACCCTAAATTGGTACCACTTAGATAGCTCGTACAAAAATGTAGGCACAATCAGTTTTCTCTGCCAGAGTGACACTAAGCATTGCAACCACACACGTGTCTCATCCTAAGGAGCTGCTGGCCAATAGCAAATGGACTTCACAGTTTCCTAAGTGTATGCTTTTGTGTTTGGTGTGTTTTGCCTTTTTGTTTTGGTGTTGAGGGTTGCTTTAGAGAGGGGGGAGAGGGCCACACGCACACACGCACAGACACACACACACACACACACACACACAGACAAAGAGAAAGAGAGAGAGAGATAGAGACGGAGAGAGAGGGAGAGAAGTTTGGATTAAAGGGAGGCAGAGAGAATTTTGGAAGACTTGGAGAAGTATAAACAAAATACATTATACAAGAACATTTAAATAATTTTAAAGGTAATAAAAATTCTGTATATTTATCCTAAATAACAGCACTCCCTCATATATATATATATATATATATATATATATATATATACACACACACACACACACACACACACACACAAAAGAAAATGGAAGGCAACTCTAGCAACTTCTCAGACCACCTTATAGGAGAGACTGGAAAAAAGACAGTGATGGGTCAGTGATACCTAGGACCACACCTTGACCAAAACTGCTTGGCTGTAGTTACCTCCTTGCTGTGGGGCAGGTGGTGGTGAAGAGTGCCCTGGTGCTTGGTTGAGATAAGTAAAGTGAGATGGTAAGAAGCTTCCTAAGAATCTTCATGCTGCCATAAGCACCACACTGTCCTTTGGGGTGTCGGCCACGCCCCAAGTCCCTCCTCCACAGGTAAGACATGACCACAGGTCACATAAGCTCCAGTCAGAAGCAGGACTGCCCCCAAATATGTAGAAAAGATCTTTCCAAGCCCTCAGGTCAAGCCAATAGGAAGTGCTGGTTGTCAGACTCCGAAGCATTTCAAAAACTGTAATATACATGGGGGGGGGGTTCTACTCAAGAGTATAGGGTGTGCAAGAATCATTCCACTGTCTAAGAGGTTTTTTTTTTTTTTTTTTTTGTTATAAGAGCTGACAACATTGCCATTTGACAAGAGATTTCCTCTCCTGAAGCCTCTTGCACCTTGTGTTGGAGCCTCTAGATGGCTTGGTTCAGCCTGGCCCTGCTCTGCATGGCAGCAGCAGAAACGGGGCAAGCCGGACCAAACAGTGAAAGCGGAAGAATTCCCCCTTCCCTGCTTGCCTTAGTCCCTGCACCCAGGTGGACTTAGCAGTGGAGGCGGCAGAAGCCACTCATCTGTGTGGGGCTTTTGGCATTCAGCCCAGCCCAAAGTCCCACATCTTCCATATTATTTAAAACCAAACCTTTGGCTGTGGATATGACAGAACAAAGTACTTGCTGTGTGAACATGAGGACCAGAACTATTATTTCCAGCAGGGGTTATGGCAGCCTACCTTGTAAGGCAAACTTTTGGAAGGCAGATCCTCAGAGAAAAATGACTAATTAGATTACCCATACTTGTAAGCTCTGTTATCAGTAAGGCACAATGACACAATGAATAGAATTAATATCAATAAAGATTCCCAATGTCAAATGGTCTCACATACACAGAAGTGCATATGTATACAGGTAAACACAAACTCACATGTACAATGCATACACATACAGATGCAAAGCTTTCTTACTAAATTTTCTCTCAAGACCCTGAAAATGGACTTGTAGAGTCAGTGGACATTTTTACCCTTTACAATGTGGTCGTATTGAGTAAACCACATTTCTCTACTTTCTCCTACTACTTGGTTCTTTAATTGACCTATTGAGAATGAGTGGCTAATACTATCTTGTTTGCCTTGTAGCCCAGGCATGACACTAATAATATAAGTACTGAAGCTTCCAAAGGCAACGTCCACTAAGAAATGAGTATAAAGCAAATTGCTTAGACCTGCTGATGGATATTTAATATCCTGTGCAACTGAGCAAAGATATTGTGAAAAGAGCGATTGCTGGGTTTCTAGCATAGCCTATTTGTTCAATTCCTTACAAAGAGGGCTTTTAAGTCAGATTATTCTGCCATGACATGGAGTATAAGGTTGACAATAGGGATCCAAGTTCAATCAACTGGACAAGAAAGGGTACCTTGTCATACATTAAAATAGTGTACTAAAGATGTTAGAGTATTTGAAAATCAGCAGTAAAGCCTGGAAGAGTCACCCCTGCCCACCCCTTCCACATGCCTGAGCATTTGGTATCACATAAGTCACTGGTGACAGGAACATTCCCAAGAAATAGTAATCTTTGTTTCTGAGATTTACAAAAAGTCTCATCACTACTGATAATCAGAGTGAAATGTGTACCATCTGGTCAACCAGCTGTGGAAAAATGCAAGCCAGTCTGGGAACACCATCAGATGTTACAAGAAGAAAAATATACATAAAACCTAAATCAGAGAAGTGGTAAATGGATCAGTAGGAAAATGTTTGTCATGCAACCATGAGAATCCCCAGCACCCACAAAAATAGAACAGGCCCAGTACCTCATACCTCTAATCCCAGCATTCAGGAGGCAGAGGCAGGAAGAAGGTAAAGGCTTGCTGGCCAGCCAAGCTAGCTGAGTTGGTGATATCAAGGTTCAGTTAGGAACCCAGTATCAAAAATTGAGGGCAAAACTGATTCAAGAAGAGAACATCTGCCTTTGACATCTACGTGCACATGCACATCCATATATGTGTAGCTGTACAAACACGAACATATCACACACACACACACACACACACACACACACACACACACACACACACACTTTTCTAAGTTAGATGGGCTTTGCAAAAAGATTAAGCCAAGATCCTTGCCTCAATATCTACCCCTTAGCTAAGCAGCAAGACTTTTTCCCAGAACAATCTGTGCTTTGGAAAATATTTTAAATGAAAGCCACATGTGAGGAAAGGGCTGTAGATAGGTTTTTAAGGAAAGGAATATCAATTATGACAACATTTCTAACTGTAAAAACCATTGCTCCTTCAGACAAATGACCTGCAGGCTCTTCTGTATCTATTTCCGCTATACTTTTTAACTCAAGATCACCATATGGTCAATCATTTTTCTGGAATGTGAGGGTGGATTAGTCTGTATCACTTTTTCAAATAACAATTTTGTCTCTTGTTTATACTTTTATTATTTTATTGTTACTAAGATTCCCAGTGCTAGTAATTCAACCCCACCCAAGGAAATGTGTATGCAGTTAATAGAACCTATCTCCTCAAAAACCTTGGATTTCATAAACAACCATAAATCAGCTATGTTCATAAAACTAAAATAAATAACCTATATATATTTAGGTTATAAAGGTTATATATATTTTAGAATATAAAGAAACATTGAGAAGCCTATCCAAATAGAGAGTATTATTTTAAGATAACAAAATAATCTATGAAATAAAAGGGGGATGAAAAAGTCAATAAAGGACAGCAAATATCACAAGGCAGGAGACAATAACTGAAGATAGGTTAAGTCTGAGGCACAGAAAGATGAAGCTTCAATAAAGATAAAGCAGCTAGACAAAAGAGCACCAAGAAAACAGAACAAATGCGAAATCTACAACTCAAGCCAACCTCCCACTCCTTTGCAGAATACCCCCGAGTACAAGAAGACACAGGAATGTAAGTGCACAGAACTTAAGCAAGGCCAGAAATTATGTGACAAAGAAAATCTTAATAAATTTTAAAAATTTTACATTAGAGAAAAGCATATCAATATTTTCTACTATTACAAGAAAATGAAGCAGGAATTCAGTAACAGTAAAACTTGAGGTTCTCACAGCTACAGAGGAAAAATCAACAGTCATGAGTAATGAGTGAAATACTAATTACAGGAAAATTAAGAAATACTTTATGATTCTTGGGATAACTCTCAGTGAAATCTAAGTCTAAATCTAAAGAATCCATATACATTGTGGCCATGCACCATGAGCATCAGTAATGCAAGTGGTCCTACAGAGACATGAAAACTGGAGACAGCAGAATCCCTGAAGTTTGTGTGCTCACTACTCTGATGTACATAGCGAAAAACAAAATGAAACCTGTTACAAGCAAGTTAGGAGGAAGGAAATGACACCTGAAATGTGTTCTGTTGCTTCCATAAGCGTGCTGCAGTAAACACAAAACTACCATACATACAAGTTTTTAAAGAAATATTTTAAAATCAAAGATGACAGAGAAAGAAAACAGCATAGGGGTCCCTACGCTGTTGCAAATACTCTTTCACTCATGATATTAAAAAACTTTTCATGATACTGAAAAATGCAAGGGGTCACAGATGAATAAATGAATAAAAATGATGACAGTAGTAGGGACCATTGCTGGTAAGAAGGGAGCAGTGAGACTAGGAAGGAACAAGAGCGGGCAATGGGCAGGGGCATGATAAAATAAATATACTTCATGATGAAATATAATAAAACTTGTTATTATATAATGAACATATACCAACAGCAGAAGAGAGAAACGAAAAATAAAAACATAATAAGACAAAATCTAGGGATAGAACTGAAGAAATGGTTATAAGGAAACCTAGACTAAGTGCACGCATGTTTTTTAAATGATAACTGTCAACAATGAACTTATCAAATATCTTTCCTTATTACCCCTGAGAACTTGCTGTCTAGTCACCAGTGTTTTCAATTGGCCTACAAAAAAAACCATGAACTTAGGACATTTCTACTTAACGTTGAATAAGACATCTTAGCACCATCGGTGTGTTACATGAATATACATTTTTATTGCAATAATATACTACTTTGAAAAACTAAGATATCAAAGTTAAAGGGTATTGCAAACAAAGCCCACATTCCTGGGTGCTGCCGAGACAATGAATGGCTAACCAGGGAGTCTTTAGGAATCTATCGCACAGGGGGATGTCAGGGCAGCTACATATTCTGGGTGTCTACTGACACACAAGCTACTAATATGTATAGGGCTTCAGGCATTCTGCATTTTTAAAGTTAGTGAAGTTAGTGAATAGAACATCTATGATTCTAGCCTGTAGGGAACATAGCACAATGGTAGAACATTTGACACATGCAAGACCTTGTGTTGGTTTTCCAACACTAAAAAAGAAAGAAAACTTAAGATCTTGTGTGTCTTTTCAGTTTCTTCTCCGCAGAAACAGTTGACGGCTCACTTGTTTATTAGCATGCATGTTGTTCTTTGACAACAGAGGAAAACAACAAAAATCCACTTTCCCTCGGAGGACTTGGTAAAATTCAGCTTTTCTCACATGGGACAGAATACTGCACAGCACTTTTGAGTCCTTTGATGGCTTAGATCAGTATGTCATCCACAGTAAAGCTCATGGGGACCACCATTGCTCAGTTGTGTGACCAAATGGAGTTCTTTGGGTTTAGTTTAGTAGCAGGCACGACTTTGAATGACTTTGGTATGAATAACTCTGACATTTCATCATGAATTGTGATGTTTGCTTATGCTTTTCAAAATTCCATTATCAAGTTGATGAAGTTTAACTTCTAGCTTTCACTATTTTGGTTGTGCTTTTTTCAAATTATTGAATTTTATAATAATTCATTTAATTTTTGTTACATTGAATAGAGCCTTCACCACAACATTCTAGTCTCTTTGGCTGTATAGGGTACTCTTCAGCTTACCAAAAAAGAGGTGTAAACACCAAACCAACCCCAAAACATATAATCTACAATGGTATCCTGGCTGAAAAAAAATGCTTGGGCAGTGATAGTATAAAGCTTGTGAAAATAATCAACCAATGTCTGATTTGACTTAAGTCCCATTCCACAAGATGGAACCCATACCCTATTCTGCTTGGGTGACCAAGAGCCTAAGAGATCATCTAGGGTCCTTGAATCAAACCAAATAATATTGTTATTAAAAAAAAAAAAAAAACAACCACAACACAGCAATAAGTGGCTCCTGAGTGCACTCTGCCATGTTCATTGATCAGTGTCTTGATTAGCCATCATTGGAGAAGCTTCTTCCGGCAGCAGATGAGAACAAAGGCAGAGACCCTCAGACAGACTTTATATAGTGAGTGAGAGAGAGAAAGATCTTGGAACAGGCAGCATTAAATGGAATGTCTACATCAAATCACTCCACTCGGGGATCTGGGAAGCCTGCAGAAGAGGAGGCAAAAGAGCTTAAGAACCAGAGGGGATGAAGACGTACTGCCCTCTAAGTCAATATGACCGGTGCTCATGCAGAATCAGAGATATAGAAGCAGTGTGCACAGGGCCTGCATGGGTCTGCACCAGTTCGTCTGGAATGTGTGAATGACTGGGTCTCTGATTCGTGTGACTTCTCTTGTGCTCTTTTCCTTTTCCTCTTGCCCTACTTCAATGTGGTCATTTCTGTTTTACCGTACCATTTTATATTTTATATCTCTATCCATTAGAAGGCTTTTTTTCTAATGAGAGACAGGCAGAGGGTAGGTTCAGATGGGAGAGGAGGTTGAGAGGATTTGAGAGGAGTGAAGAAGGAGAACCTATAATTGGAATACATTACTAAAAGAATCCACTTTCAATAAAAGTTTTTTAAAAGTAGGTTTTACAATGGGCATAAAGGCCACCAAGAAAACTTTGACTAATTCCGGGTTACATCCTGTTTTACATGTACTTTTTGCTCATTGTAACTAGTAAGACCTTAATGCAGAGTATCAAACCTTAAAAAAAAAAGGAAAAAAAAAAAAGCCAAGCACTGACACAATTGTATTTGTATACATTTATGCAAAAATGGTTAAAAATTTTTTTATCTTTGTTTTTTAAAATAAAGTTTAAAAAAAAAACAATAGGCATAAAGGCTAAGAACCATCAACACAGAATCTTCCTAGGGGCGGGAATGTGGTATTTAAATTTTGAGCCTCTATGTACCAGAAAGATTAGTCAATATTTGTATTTCCTGTCAGTATTGTCAAGTTTGAGTCTTATAACAATTCTGATAGGATACAGTAAGCTGTGCCCCAGCCACTACAGCTTATATTACACAAGGGCAATCCAATCTACAAAGTAATGATTCTCTGACCCCCTGTAATTCTTGTGGAAGTTTTATGTCTTTTCAACTTTGAAAAACTCATGCTTCAACAATTTAGATATTATCTGATGCTAAAACTGGAAATTCATATTTTTCTTAATTTATTTCTATTTTGTCTATACTTCAAGCATGTTGGTTTACCTATGTTCATGTTGATGTTATATAATGAAATTTTTACTTCATTTATGTTCTTTTAACAGGGGGACTGAATGTTTTCTATTTCCTATTAAAATTATTTATCTTTTTATTTTTCTCTCCCCAGATTCCTTTTTACTTTCTGTCAGCAAGCTTTCCAGTTATACAAAAATTGTAGTTGTTCCCTCCAGATATTTCCTTCTTTCTATCTTCTTTCTCTCCAAACTCCCACATAATTGCATTGAGATCAGTTGCCATTCTTATTCCCCATGTAGCTATGATGTCTGTAAGCTGTGGGACTTTCTCATGGCTGGTCTCCTGACTAACACTGACTCTTGTTACTCCCTCTGTAGCCACAGCCATTGAGGTTCATCAATCATTGAGGTAGCCTTCACAACATTGCTCTGTACGTGTGCCTGAATACCTCATTTCTGAATTTGTGTTTTAGATGTTCAGAATGTTCCTTTGCCTCTTTATAAGATAGATAGATATTGGTTTTCTTTAAGGTGTTCTGGTTTGTGAGTTCAACCTTTACTTTGTGTCTTTTTACCCTGACACATTGTACTTATTTACTGTGCTGGGCCAGTTTTGATACACACTATACTTACCTGAGAGGAGAGAAAATACCCCATTAAGATCAGCCTGTATGGCATTTTTTTAGTTATGATTTGTGGGGTGAGGTTCAGCCCATTGTAGGTGGTGCCATTTCTGAGATGGCAGTCCTGGTTTCTGTAAGAATGCAGATGGAGAAGCCAAGAGGAATCAGCCAGTAAGCACTCTACCATCAGTTCCAGCCTCGGCCTCCAGGCTTCTGTGTTGTTCAAGTTCCTGCCCTGACTTCCTCCAATAATGTTAGACATGTAAACCAAATAAACTGTTTTCTCCCTGAGTTTGGTCATGGTGTTTCATCACAGTAATTGCAATGCTAACTAAAGCACTTACTAATCTGTTTGAGAAAAATGTTTGCTAGTTCCTGCCTTCTGGAGAAATACCCTTGGTATTGACATCCAGGTTAAAATATGCCTATGTAGGCCAGGATGTGTGCTGGCTTAATCAAGATGGTCCACATTTGAAATGGAAACCAACCTCACTGATATCTGTGCCAACCAGAATTTTTAACCACCAACATTGCGGAGAAAGCTTGCTTTTGGCTTGGTTGGTTTTGGTTTTGATTTCGGTTTTTATAGTGAATGTAATTAGCATGCTGTCCATTTGATTGAATCATTTTGAATGTGTGTCTTAAAGACAATAGACTTTGTAACTAGTGTCTTGTACTTGTACCTATTAATGCTGTGATGTATGCATATTTCTGAATCACTTGGAAATTCAGTTGTGATTTCCTCTTTAACTTCATAATTATTCAAACAGCTACACTTCTTGAAGAGGATAAAAATTTTCTCTTTTGCTACATTTTTATCTCTAATTGCCGATGCAATAGATTTACCAAACAGAATACAGATACCATTCATGAAGGAATATATGAGTATTTTCTCTCTGCCAGACACATTGATAATTTGGGGGAATAAATGCAGCTTAAAAAATACATGGGTGCAGGGAAAGAAACCTTTAAATGGATGAATACCAGGGTCACTCCTGGCTCCCTAACAGCGCTGCTCTCTAGACAGTGAGGTCTGTCCTAACCAAGACTGAAGCAGGACTTCCAGTCATGTCCTGTGTTGTCCTACGGGAACACAAGCCACTGTGAGACCTAAAGGATCCTCTCACCCCTTCCTCTTCCCTGCACATTTATTTCAAGGCTGTCTTGAGAGCTGGAGAGATGGCTCTATGACTAACAGTACTAGCAGCTCTTGAAGAAGAAAGGGATCGAGTCCCAGCACCAACACATCAGCTAACTAGCATCCGTCACTCCAGTTTTGGGAATCCCATACTGTCTTCAGGCCTCCGTAGGCATCTCGTATACATGGGGCTCAGACAAGTATGAATGGGAAACACTGAGCATCACTAATGGCAGAGCTAGTGCTATTTGGGCTGGGTGGTCAATGAGGTTGCTTTTCATGAGGGGGTAGGTTTTGTTTAAGGGTGGTGTCACCCAGGAAGCTCAGAAAAGAGGGCCACATGAGGCCACATGTGAAGACAGGGTGAGCAACACAAGACTTCTGTTTCAAAGCCTTTACCATCTAAATGGTGATGGGCTAGTTAGTTAGTTTCCTATTGCCATATGAGACAACCCATTTATGAAGAGATCAGATTTGTTTGTTTGTTTGTTTGTTTGTTTACGTATTTATTGGTATTTATGGCTCACAGTTTTGCAAGGCGGGGGTCTTCATAATTCCTTGGTCTATTGCCTTTATGGAACATTGCTTTATACCCAGATGTGTGATGGAGTAAAATGGATCAACTGAAGGCCAAAGAATAGAAACACACAAACACACAGAGAGACAAAACAAAACACTAAGATGCCATTCTCCCCTTCGAGATCATAACAAGAAGGCTAAGATTTTCCCACTAATCCCCACCTCTTAAAGGACTGGCTACTCTTCATTAGTGACACACTGGGCATGAAGTCTTTAGCACTTGGGCCTTGGAGAACATTTAATCACTAAACTGTGGTAGATAGCATGTGTATTTCACAATGGCTGAGGAGCCACATCACATCCTGGCAAAGAAAACCTAATTCCTACCCACTTTCTGAATCCAACCATAGCCCATCTGGTTTCCTAAACTTGGAGAACTAATTCACCATGTATGTGTTCTTAAATCTTTATGCACAACTCTTCTTTTTTCTGTAATTAGGCAGAGGTGATCACTTCATGACAAAAGCAAGGGCTTCCTGGCCTGTCAGCTAGCACAGTGTGGCACTTAAACACCACTTTTACCCATACTTGTGAGGAAATTGAAAATGAGGTTGTAAGCAGATGAGGGCAGTATCAGGTTGGGTACAAACCAGAGTTGTCCTGAATGATGGTCTCCAAGTATGTTTTAAAATATATTTATTTTATTTTATTTATATTTAAAAGAATATGTTTTATTTTTTTAATTAAAATACAATTATACCTGCAGCCCTTTCCTTTCTTCCAACCCCTTTCATGTATACCCTTGCTTTCTCTCAAATTCATGGCTTCTTTGTCTTTAATTGCTGATGTATACATTCTTAACTTTAGAATTACAACCTGACTGCTCAGTCTACATCCCATTACTTGTATGCATATGACTGACTGCCTAGGATTGGATAGCCAGCTGAAGGGCTCTACCCAAGGGAAAACTATTACTCCCACTCAAGAACATGGCTACTTCACAACTTTTAATTAGAGAGTCCCGATACGAAAGCCTGGAGACTTTTGATGTCATCCCTTTTCAACTGTAAGTTGTACTTTGTCTTAGGTCATTTTCTAAAACTGGGTAGCTCACAGATTAATTTATTTTCTTGTCACTTTCCCATTAGAAGGTTCAATTCATTTCTGTTTTCATTACCAGTACACAGTGGCTTGTCCAAAATTACCTGCACCCAAATTCCACATGGATGAACTTACAGCATTTTAATAAGACGGCTATTTGCTTTAGGAAGCATTTATAATAGATTAAATAAATCTCCTTGCTTTTGAAGTAATGCTCTGCTATACCAGCAGGCATGTGCACACAGCTATGAGGGTGGTGAGGCTAATTTAAATGTGAAATGCCAGTTCGCCCTTTTTTCTTGGCCATAAGAAAATCCACAACTCCTTCCTTAAAACTTTAGTGCTAAAGTTACTATGTAGCATTTTATGAAATGATAAAGTGTTCCTTTTCTTCACACATCCCCAGCAAACTGCTGAGTTATCAAAGTCCTCTATAAATAATGCAAGCCACTTGCCTATCATTAACAAACATTACTGTTAAGTGGACAGAAAATTCAATGATCCCCTTTTATGGAGATCACAAGACACACACTTAGCACAATTTGCTGACCCTGCCATCAAAAATCACTGTCTTCTGAAATCCTGACTAGGTCCTTTAACTTAGGAAAGTAAAGAGTTTTGTTTTTAGTGGGAGGCACTGAGCACTGGTTAAAACTCTGTCTTTACTTGAGAACTGATCTGTGGAGACACATTTGTTTCTTTCAATCAGAGCACAGTCTTTCAGTAATGACATCCTGGGCAAGCATTCTGAATTCTTTTATGAAATCTGCTTGTAATAATGCCAAACTAAATGCGAAGCCAGATCCAATAATGGTCGTATTATTATTATTCATGATATGTTATAAATCATTATTCATGCATTTTGTTTCTACAATGGGAAAAGTGAACGTTGGGCAGATTCACCTTACATTGGTACCATGAAGTTGGGATGGGAATGCAGCCTAGGATATCAGGACCTTGGTGACAGAATAGGTGAAGTCCATCAATCCAGGTATACTTTCTGACACTTTCTCCCTCAGCCCAATCTAAGGCCCAATGTCTCATTTTTCATTTTCTAAGCAATAACAACTGTACTAATTTTTGTAGGGGATGCATGGCTGTGGGTAATGCCTTGAATCCCCCTTTTAGGATACTCTTCCTCAGTCATGTAGTATGGTATTCTAGAATGCAAAGTCCTTTGCATTAATTTCTTCAAACAATGCACAAGTTGGACTCTTGCCACTCCAAATGTTTCTCTCCTTCCACAATCTGAAATCTAAATTTGACATGTTCCTTTACTTGGTCATAGTAAAAAAAAAAAATAAAATTGCCTTATCAATTTGGCAGAAGATGTTAAACATTTTGTGCCATTTTCTAATAAAATATTCCACCATGGTTAGCCACCAAAGGACTCAAATGTGCTCCCCTAAAAGAAAATTTAATGTACTTTCTAGGGAAATTTTATTATCCTTTTATCCAGATGTCCTTCTTTTCTGACCAACAAACATCAGAATAAGCTTGGGGGCATGCTAAAAAGCTGGATGTTGTACTTCATCACAGATACACCCAATTACAATTTTGGAGAATGAGGCCTAGGGATTGTTATAAGCTTCCAGATGGTCCTGTGTGCGGTCCAGTTTGAGAACCATTCAGGGTAGTTTGAGAACCATTCAGGGTAGATTTTATCTAACACTCCTTTCTTCCCTGATATCCTGAGAATCATCCAAAGAATATTGCTAGTGCACATCACAGAGGAATATCAGGGGGCTGTTTGTAGCTGGAGCTACCCTCCCAGGCTATTACCAGACTATGCAAAAAGAATGATAGGCACAAGAGAACTTCTGAGGCCTGGAAATCATAAAAAAAAATGGATTCAAATTTAGAGTTTCACCTCTGAATCTGCTGTTTTATATCAGTTGACTAATCTTTCTAATGCTTTATTTTTATCTTCAAAGTACAAATAAGACAGTTGCTCCCTAGACTGCAGGAAGATGGAGTAGATTAATGATTCTATAGGAGATTGTGCCTAGTGATATCTCCTTAATATTTAAATACTGTAACTCAGTCAGTGTCAACTGCTTTCTATCGTCTGTTTGTAAGATGATGTGATGGTTACTTCTGGTTTGTGGGTTGTTGTGAGAGTCATGACGAAGAAGAAAGACTATGTATAAACACATTGTGAGGAGCATAGGCTCTAAATCCCTATACTGGCCTGAGAAGAGGCCACTGGTTCAATATAAGGGTAGAGAGTTATTTTGCAATAAGAATGCAATCAAGCTATTTGCTTCAAGATGATGAGATTATCCTGGATTATGTAGAAGCAATTTGTTGTGTGACTGTACTGTTTTCTGGGTGTGTGAACAAATGTAATTCACCTCATATACGACATTGAAAATAGACCACCTAATAATTCTATCAGAGAAGCATGAATGAAGGCTTACACATAAGATTATGAGTCACCCAAAGACAGCTACTTCATGGAAGAGCCCACTTCAACATGAGTGACAATCCATGGAATACATCCCTGAAGCTCCTTGCCAAACTTGCATACAGTTCTGCCAAAGAGTCTCTTATTACCCAGCAATTGTTCCATGCTTTAAGGGGAGAGATCCTATGGAAATTTTTTTTTTAACTTTATGAACTTCCTGAGTTGTACAAAGGCCTTTCTCTCCATCCTTGGAGAAGAGAATGTGTTATTTCAAAGGAAATAATTATGTAACATTCTACCTCTTCCTTCAGCATTTGGCACCATCCCTACCCCCTTCTATGTTCCCTAGGCTTTGTACAGGCTGATCTAGATGTCTAACAACTTTCTTCTGTTTGTGGCCGAGCATTACATACCATGAAGCAACAACAGTGACTTACTTGACCACTTATGAATTCCTGTAATAATTATCACTTATTGCAGTGGAGAAAGAGGAAGACTTGTGTTTGCAGCCAATGCTAATAGCCATAGTAGTCGATATATACAAGTCATATCCATGTAAAATATCAGTAAGAGTGCCCTCCCAATTTGGGCCTATGATCTCTGCAAACAGGCTTGGACACAGCTTACATGTCAGATATTAGTTCCTTCATGTGGAATGGCCTTAAATCTAATAGGAACGCAATTGGTTGCACCAATGTCAGTTGTGCCACCATTGTACCAATAGATCCATCTTACCTGGTGTGTTGGTAGTGTAGCATGCAAGGTCCATAACCAAAGAGAACTTTCAGTTCCAATTATAAGTCTAAAACCCTCTAGATGGAGTTTTTAAACCCTCTAATAGAATGTAGTGCCTCTAGCACTATAAAAGGCAGCCAAGAGAGAAAGCATGCTCCCAGGTCAGTCCCAACCCAATTCTTTAGCTAATGGGTACAGTGTCTTCAACAATAGTATGCTGCTATCAAACAAGAATTAGAGTCAATAACCTGCCAGTGGATTCAGGAGCCTTTCTAGTCAAAATCACATAAGGAAGTAACGCACCTCTCAGCACTAAAATTATTCTTTGTTTGCCCTTTCAATCCATCAAGATGTTTTAAAAAGAAAACAAAGTTCTTCAGCTGCTGTTTTTACTGTTCTCCCAGGGAATTTTCAGAATTAGTAAGATACACAGGGGTTAACATTACATAACAAAACATACATAATACATAATAAATGGATGCATTGCATAATAAACCCTTTCTCCAAAGTCAGAATCTCTGAATGCCTACTATCATTCTTTCAGGTAAGTGACATTCATCTTGGAAGTCAGAAGCTAAATCTCTTTTTAAAAAATAACAAGATATAATATGACATGAAAATATCGTCTTACTTCTATCAATGGTTTATGCCTTATACTGGGATTCTGTGACTGGACCGTAATAAATCTTCTTGAGCTCTACATGCATTGTGCTGTGGGTTGAGGGTGATATGGGAGCAGGGTCATGCTCAGACATGTCTATAAATGGAACTCTGTTAGGATCCAGGGTGGCATCACAAGTTATACTTCTCCATTGGTCAAGCCTGGTTGCAGAAAGGATCGTGAGCTATAGGAACAGTTTCCATTTATAGTATATTTTCTTACAAGGTAGACATTCACACACATAATCGGACATGAAAAACAAGCAATCCTTAAGACAAAACATCTCTTGCCTGCACTGCTTTATTATTTATGTCTTTTGTGAACTGTTACAGAGTCTTTGAAGCCTTCTAAAAGCTCACTAACCCAGTATTTGACTTTCTGTCAGTTTTACCTTAGGAACTTCAATACAACATAAATCCTTTCATTTCTTTTGGAGTGACCTCTTTGACCAACTTCCCCCCAACCGTTTTTAAACTAATCCACTCTCAAGTGCTGTACTGGCTGGTTTTGTGTGAACTTGACACAACCTGGAGTTAATCACAGAGAAAGTCATGATGTTTTGTGCAGAAATAGAAACCCTGAGTAAGACCAATTCTTTAGCAGCTTTCAAAACTTATTTGTGTATAAAGCTAAATCATTCAGATTGGCCATAACCTCTCCTACTCTACACAATCACTAAAGGCCCACATCAGCCCCCAGGTTACTGCTGAGTTAACTTCTTGTCCTGTGAATTCAGTCTTACCAGGCCAGGTGGTCTGGGTATCAAAAATCATTACTCACATGTCCAATTATCTCAGCAATGCCTTCTCCTTCTCTATTGTCTTCTAGACCCTGAAAACCAAAAGAAACCCAAATAGCAATTAGCACATATTCCTACTGAATTATGTCATCCAGGCAGTCAGGAATTGATTTGCCTCATGTTGATTCAGATTATATATCTACCAAGAATCATGCAGTACAGCAAAGAGGCAAACCACCCCATACTACATGAGATGTACCTATCCATTTGATGTTCCACTCTGAGCTAGCTCAGTTTTGATTGCATTCCTCATCACTCCTTACAATGGCTGTGCAACTGCTCCTCTTCAACACATTTTTGGTTGAGTTAGTCCCTGTCCAGGCACTAACTAGATAGCATGCATTTTCACTGGAAGATGTAAAGAAACACAGATTCACTTCAGATTAAGGCACCAAATGACAGACCAAAAACAAATTTCAAGTGATTTCTAGTCTGGTGAATGATGCTAATCTTTCTCAGGGTTTCTATTCCCACACGAACATCATGACCAAGAAGCAAGTGTGGGGGAGGGGAATTATTCAGCTTACATTTATACATTGCTGTTCACCACCAAAGGAAGTCAACTGGACTGGAGTAGGTCAGAAAGCAAGAGCTGATGCAGAAGCCATGGAGGTATGTTACTTACTGACTTGCTTCCCCTAATTTGCTTTTTATTAGAACTCAACACTACAAGCACAGGAATGGCACCATCCACAATGAGCCCTCCCACCACTGATCATTAATTGAAAAAAAAAAATGCCTTATGGCTGGATCTCATGTAGGCACTTCTTCAAGGGAGGGTCCTTTTCCTGTGATAATGCCAGCTTGTGTCAAGTTGACACATTAAACCAGCCAGTAAAATTGACCCCTTGTCAACTTCACACACCCATATCACTATTAAACCTCAACCCTTACTTTCTTATTCATCTCCAAGATCTAAATAACTTTAAAAGTCCCACAGTCTTTACAAATTTTTACATACTAAAATTTCAGTCCCTTTAAAATATTCAATCTCCTTTAAAATTGAGTCTTTTTACAATTCAAAGTCTCTTATATGCGAGCTTTACTAGAATACTTTCTTCCTTCAAGAGGGAACAATATCAGGGCACTGTCACAATCAAAAGCAAAATCAAGTTCTAACCTTCCAATGAGATCCACCCAGGATTTTCTGGGCTTCTCCAAGGACTTGGGTCACTTCTCTAGTCCTGCCCTTTGTAGCACACACCTTGTCTCCGAGGCTCCAGCTGCCTGTTATCTACTGCTGCTGCTGTTTTTTGTAGACACCTATGGTACTGGCATCTCCAAAACACTGCTTCTGCTGCAACTAGGCTTCACCAATATCCTCTTATAGGTGCCAAGCCTTAACTCCTTTGCATGACCCCTTCAGTTCTGAGCCATCAATTGCAACTAAGGTTACACAATCACCAATGGACTTTCATGGCCTCTCATAGTGTTGAACCTCAGCTACCCTTCAAGATCCCTTCATGCCTTCAAAACCTCCTGGGTGACTCTTACACATTACCAACTCCAGCCACAGCAAGAGGTACAACCTTTGTTATCTATGGAATATGGCCTCTCTGTGCTCTCAGAATATACTTCGCAGAAGATTTCACCTCAGTGATACTGGTCGCTTCTTAATCACCACTAATTTCTTAGCTCCAGATGACCAGCATCAATAGTCCTAGTAATGAAAAGATTTCACTTTAGTAGTTCTGGTATCTTGTTAATTACAGCTGATTTTTCAATCCCGTTAACCAAAACCACAGAATCAAAACAGCAACAGCTTTGATAAGAGTCTTTAAACATCCCTCTGAAATTTCACAAGCCAGGCCTCCATCTTCTGCACTGTTCTCAAAATTGTCTTCCAAGCTCCTACAGAATATCCCACTGAGCTCTTAACACTCAATGGCTCTTCTAGCCCAATGTTCCAAAGTTCTTCCACAGTCCTTCCCAAAACATGATCAGGTTGTCATATGAATACTCTACTCTTTGTACCAATTTCTGTCTTAGGGTTTTAATGCTGTGACAGACATCATGACTAAAGCAACTTTTTTTAAATTAATCATTTCATTTGTTAACATCTCAAATGATATCCTACTTCCTGGTTACCCCTCCATAAGGTCAACATTTAATTGGGGCTGGCTTACAGGTTCAGAGTTTCAGTCCATTATCATCAAGGCAAGAAGCTATAACGTTAAAGTTGCCTTGGAGACCCCAAGATGTTTGAGATGCCAAGTCATAGAATATCTGCTTAGGAACGCTGCTAATGGAGAGTGGAAGTAACCCAGGAGGAAAAGGTTTTTTGCAGTCAATGAAGATGAAAAAGGGGTTGGAAATCTGAAAACTGCTTTGACATCAGACATGGAGATGCAAAGTTTAAAGTTTGCCCAGCTGGTTTCCTATCTTGATTTAGGAATTACAGTTAAGTGATTGGATGGATCTGAAAAAAGACTGAACTATAAACATTTGACATCATTGATACTGCTGTAGACTATGGGGACTTTGGAAGTTAAACTAAATGTAATTTTAAAATTATGCTATGTCTAGATATGACCCCCATAGGCCCATGTGTTTGAACAAGCCTATGGGGGCCAGGGAGTGGAATGTGATGGTTTGTATATGCTTGGCTTAGGGAGTAGCACTATTGGGAGGTGTGGTCTTCTTGGAGTAGGTGTGGCCCTGTGAGTGTGGGCTTTAATACTCTTGTCCTAGCTGTCTGAGAGTGAGTATTCTGCTAGCAGCCATCAGATGAAAATGTTAAACTCTCAGCTCCACCTGCCCCATGTTCTTGCCTTGACGACAATGGACTGAACCTCCGAACCTATAAGCCATCCCCAATTAAATGTTGACCTGTGGAGGGATAACCAGAAAGTGGGTTATTGTTTGAGATGTAAATGAATGGAATGATTAATAAAAAAAAAAGTTGCCTTGGTCATGATGCCTGTTCATAGTAAAACCCTAGCTTAGACAATGCTACTTAGAGAAGCACAAGAGAAGAGCTACTTACAGAACCAGATGTGTCTCAAAGTCAGTTACATCACTGAAAAGTTTACCCCACCATATGTGATTTCTGAAAGTTGCATTTATGGGATTCCTGCCCAATTTACAGGCAGTTTTACCAAAACATTTATTTTCTTCCATCAATTATTCATCACAGTGTATGTAGAGACTCCTGAGTGTGGAAGTTGCATAAGCTTCATGAGCCTTTTAAGTTTAATTAACGTTTTCAAGCTTATGAACTTTACTTATCCCTAGGGAGAAGATGCTTTAATTTGGAGAAAATATCTAAACAACACCCTACAGGAAAGCATGATTAGATTTCTGATAAATTTAGACATAGAGGAACTATACACCAGTCCCTCACTAGCCTGTGGTTTGTGTTTTAAGATTTCAGTTAGCTTCAGTCAACTACCATCTATAAATATTAAATGTCAGGTTCCATTATTCATAATCTTTGAGTAATATACCATGTGAAGATCAGAATGAAGTCTATTACCACCCATTCCATCCCATGTGATTCCTCCACACAGCACAGCTGGCTATTCTGGCTACTCACTTCCTGGTTGTCACACTACCTTAGCTTGTATACACAGGGTTGCATACTATCTGAGATTTCAGTTACTCGCTAGCTGTTTTGGAATATCTTAAATGTAACACTGACATTTAAGGTGAGGACTATGTCAGGGAAGAAAACAAGTTGGGGAGAATAAGGTGATGGGATATGAGAACATACCATAAAAGAAAATTATATATATATATGTATGTATATAAATATATATTTATATATATACATATATATATACAGAAACATGTGTGTGGTGTGTGTGTGGGGGGGGGTGCTTCTAGAAGATGAAAAGAAATCCTCTGCTAGAGGCTCCAGAAGGAACCTGAACATTCAACATGATTTTCCTTCTCCTAAGATTGATTCGGTATACTGACCACCACAGCAGTTAGGTAATATAATTCTATTATTTCTATTGCAAAATATATTTCTAATAAATTTATAGGAGGTAGAAGAAAGAAGAAAAGGAGTTCAAAGCCAGACTCAGCTACATTGTGAATCCAAAGCCCGTCTGGGCAACTGAAAGAAAAGAATTAGCCTGAGACAGACTGACTCCATAACAGGTTGCAAACTCTCTACTTCCCAGAACTTGGCAAGTCAGTTACAGAACAGCCGTAGTCGTACATAAAAGGGATCCCTCCCCAGCTTGTAGAAGTTAGCCAAGCTTGTGGACAAAATGTCAAGAGCTACCCTTCCTTGGCAGGAAGCAAGAATAGTTAGTCTGAATTATAGCATTACCCAGACTTCCCAGAGATAAATCCCACCAATCCGGATCTAGATCACCTACCCTTTTCTAGTATTTCTTCTTTTGTCTTTAAAACTGAATCTGCTAATTCAGTTGGGGCCTTCCACCCTGATGAAATTGAGCCCCTGCATGCAGGAACTCTTTGCTTTTGCATACTATTTAATTCTAGGGTATCATTCTTCAGCAATTCATGAATCCTAGCACTACATCAGATCTTATATTACAAAGAATATTAAGTTCTCTCCACCCTGGGCAAATAAAAAAGGAAAGAAAGGAAAAGACAGATTATATGTCTTGACTGAGGGTACATGATGAATGAATGTTCACTCTGAGCTTATTTACTAGGTTAAGCACCCACTGGGATCACTGGCCAGCCTCAACAACATACTATACACCTGCAGTTGCAGGTAGAAGCAGCTTGAGGTCAATCCATATTCAGCACAGCCTACAGACCTCTACCATTCCAGGCAAATGCCTGGAACTGCTTAAGAAATTAGTAAATTCCTGGAAGCCACCATAAGCAGATTTCTTGTCATATATACTGTCCTTAGGTTCTATTTCAGCTATCTATAAAATTCTTATTTCACAAGCAGGGTGTTTCACCTCCCCCACCTCCTCCACCTCCAGCAAACTATATAGCATTCATGCTATATACACAGAAAGGAAACTAATCATCCTTCAATTTAGAACATAATTTCTACCCGATTAGTTTTTATTTGTTTTTCTGATGGCTGTCTCACTATGAGCAGATGACACATACCACCCAGAAACATGCAAATTTTACATGCACAACTTTATTTGTTCTTTCCAGTACTAATATGCCATACTCAACATTTGTCCTATCTTACAGCCCATGGCCCTATATTTCCCTTCTCCCATATACCATAACTAGAAAAGATTGCATTCAGATGCATATAATCTCATGGAGTAATGAGTAACTATTTAGAAGATGTGTGCAGTTGTAAAATCCTTGAACGCATAATTGTCCCATTATACTGTTACCAAGGTCATGGACCCTGGGGAAAGACCATATAGACTCAACCCAATCATCATGATGAAAATATTTATTGATTATCACTATCAGGACAATAATTTCTGGGCCAAAACTGAAATTGTTGTGAGAATAGGGTGAGAAAAAGGGTTTTGATGAAAACCACAAGAAGTCTTTTAGAATTTGAACAAGCAAGCTGGTTGGCTCTGCGAAGATTAGGTAATCAAGGTGACCTGAATACCTGAATAGGCAGGATACTAAATCCAAAGAGTGGTTACTTTTAACATAATACATAGATGATTATGGCTGTACATTTCTGGGTGTGTAGTCACTGAGTCATGGTTACCTGGAACTTATCTTCCAGTAACTAGCATCAGAGTCAAATGTTCCAAGACAGATACCGAGCATAAAAATGGAGTTTTGTCAGCCATCACGGTACAATGAACAAGTGTTTTGTTTGGCTAAGTCTGCTTTATGCTCATACTCTCTTGTGTTATTCCAATGATTATCAGAAGAAAAAAAACTATTGGAAACTAAGCAGGTAGAGGTGATGGTCTAAGTTAAAGAAGTCACAGGTTTCTTTTCTGTATGTCATTTCTGGGTGCTATACAAATGGCTGGAGGTGGAGGAGAATGGGCATCCTGCTTGTGAAATAAGAATTTTACTTAGAACTGAAAGAGATTTTAAAAGCAGTTCATATGACATGGAATCTACTTGTCATAAAGGGAAAGATGGGATATGCAGTCATGAGCATGTCTCCTGAAGCTTCCTTAACTCTAGCATCAATTGTAGATATGATAGCACATAGACTGTAGCTCAAAGGCTCCAACAGATGTACAAAGGTTCCCTGATTTAGAATTCCCTCTTAACATCATTTTAATGTTTCAGTAACCAGAGACTTCAAATCACTTTTATTTGTTTGTTCTTTATGTCAAATGTGAGTTAGCAATTTATATGAAATTCTATGAATGGATTGGTGGTGAATGTTAGAATTCTTTTGTTTTGTAAAACATGTTCTCTGAATGTGGGTAAGAATAATTTAAAGTTAGAAGGTACCTGTCTAAAGAATTTAAAGAACTGGGGAGTTCAAACTGGTAGAATCATTAGATGAATAAATAAAAAACATATGTTAACTCTCATAAGATCATTTATTTGTGACCAAACCAGTTCAGTCAGTCAGTGGGTTCTCCAAAGGGAGGGGAGAAGCAGGGATGAAAAAGAAAAATCTGTATTTATATTTTAAATGTTATTCCCTCCACTCCACTCCAAATTCCCTCACCTTCCCATTGCTTCCATGAAAGGGCTCCCTCTCCAAAACACCCTCTCCACCTCAATGCCTTGGCATTCCCCTATGCTGGGAAAAAGTGCCTTCACTGGACCAAAACCTCTTCTCCCATTGATGCCAGACAATGCTACCCTTTGCTGCATATGCAACTGGAGCCACGTGTACTCACTGGTTAGTGTTTTAGTCCCTTGGAGCACTGGAGGGTTTGGTTTGTTGATAATGTTGTTCTTCCCATGGGGTTGCAACCCCTTTCAGCTCCTTCATTAGTGTACCAATGCTCAGTCTGAGGGATAGCTGCATGCATCCTCAACTATATCTGTATGTCTGTGGGGGTGCCCATATCTGGTTCTTGCCAGTAAGCACTTCTTGGCATCAACAATAGTTCTTGAGTTTGGTGGCTGCATATGAGGTGGATCCCCAGGTGAGGCAGTCTCTAGGTGATCTTTTCTTCAATCCCTGATCCACTATTTGTCTTTGTATTTCCTCCCATGAGTATTTTGTTCTCCCTTCTAAGAGGGACCCAGGCATCCACCTTCTGGTCTTCCTTCTTTTTGAGCTTCATAAGGTCTGTGAATTGTTTCTTGGGTATTCCAAGCTTTTTGGCCTAGTATCCACTTAGCAGTGATTGAATTACCATGGGTTGTCTTTTGTGACTGAGTTACCTCACTCAGGATGATAACTTCCAGTTCCATCTATTTGCCTAGGAATTTTATAAAGTTGTTGTTTCTAATAGCTGAGTAGTACTCCACTGTGTAAATGTACCACAATATCTGTATCCATTCCTCTATTGAAGGACATCTGGGTTCTTTCCAGCTTCTGGCTATTATAAATTAGGCTTCTATAAACATGGTAGAGCATGTGTCCTTTTTATATGTTGGAGCACCTTTTCTGTATATGCCCAAAAGTAATATAGATGAATTTTCAGGTAATACTATGTCCAATTTTCTGAAGAACCTCCAGACTTATTTCCAGAATCATTGTACCAGGTTGCAATCCCACCAACAATGGAGGACTGTTTCTCTTTCTCCACATCCTTGCCAGCATCTAATGTCACCTGAGTTTTTGATCTCAGCCATTCTGACTGGTGTGAGATGGAATCTCAGGGTTGTTTTGATTTGCATTTCCTTAATGACTAGGGATGTTGAGCATTTTTTAGGTGCTTCTCAGACATTTGGCATTCCTCAGTTAAGAATTTAGTCTTCACAGATCATTATGCTTAATCTATACCCAACAAGAAATCTGTTTCCATGTTACGTTCTGTCCTACATGTACTTCATGCTTATGGTAACTAGTGGAATTTCAATGCATGCTATCAAACCTCTAAAAGAATTAAGTACTGACAAAAATATTCATATAATGTTGTGCCAAAATGCCTTTAAAAATCTGTATATGTATCCCTCTTTTTAAAAAAATAAATAAAGCAGTAAGGAAAAAATTCTTTGTTTAGCTCTGTACCCCATTTTTAATAGGACTATTTTTATTCTCTGAAATCAAACTTCTTGGGGTATTTGTATATATTGAATGTTAACCCTTTATCTAATGTAGGACTGGTAAAGATACTTTTCCTATCTGTTGGTTGCTGTTTTGTCTTCCCTGACAGTGTCCTTTGCTTCAAATTTTTCTTGACAGAAACTTTGTAATATGAGGTCCCATTTGTCGATTAAATGTCTTAAAGCATAAGCCATTGGTGTTCTGTTCAGGAAATTTTCCCCTGTGCCCATGTGTTCTATGCTCTTCCTCATTTTCTCTTCTAACAGTCTCAGTATACCTTGTTTTATGTGGAGATCTTTGATCCATTTGACCTTGAACTTTGTACAAGGAGATAAGAAAAGATCAATTTTCATTCTTCTGCATGCTGAACCAACACCATTTGTTGAAGAGGCTGTCCTTTTTCCATTGAATGTTTTTAGCTCCTTTGTCAAAGATCAAGTGACCATAGTTGTGTGGATTCATTTCCAGGTCTTCAGTTCTGTTCCACTGATCTACCTGCCTTTCTCTGTGCCAATACCATGTGATTTTTTTAAAAATCAAGATTGTTATGTAATATAACTTGAGATCAGGGATGATGATTCCCCTGGAAGTTCTTTTATTGTTGAGAATAGTTTTTGCTATTCTGTTTTTTTTTTTTTTTTTTTTTTTGTTATTCCAAATAAATTTGCAAATTGCTTTTTCTAACTCTATGAAGAATTGAGTTTGAATTTTGATGGTTATTGCATTGAATCTGTAGATTACTTTTGGCAAGATGGCCATTTTTACTATGTTGATCCTTCCAATTCATGAGCATGAAAGATCTGTTTGTCTTCTGAAATCTTATTTAATTTCCTTCTTCAGAGACTTGAAATTCTTGTCATACAGATCTTTTGATTGCTTGGTTAGGGTCACACAAAGGTATTTTATATTATTTTTTGACTACTGTGAAGGGTATTGATTCCTTAATATAAATACACAGAATATCCAATTTAAAAAAAAAAAAAAAAAGAGAGAAGTGCTTGCTGATAAGCCCTGATATGGATGTCTCCTCAGAGGCTGTGCCAGATCTATACAGATACAGGCTGAGCATGGGGACCCCAATGGAGGAGCTAGAGAAAGGACTGAAGGAGCTAAAAATTTTGCAACCCCACGGGAAGAACAACATTATCAATCCTCCAACCCCCTCACCCCAGAGCTCCCAGGGATTAAAACACCAACCAATGAACACACATGGAGAGACCCATGGCTTCAGCCACATGTATATCAGAGGATGGAATTGTCTGGCATTAATAGAAGAAGCCTTTGGCCCTTTGAAGGCTCATTTTCCTGGTGTAGGGGAATGCCAAGGTGATGAGGTGGGAGTGGGTGGTTAGGAGTGGGAGCATCTTCATAGAAGCAAGGGGAGGGGAAGGGGGAATAGGAGTGGGGAAAAGGGAATAACATTTGAAATGTAAATACATAAATTATTCAATTTTAAAAAAAAAAGAATTGTGAGGCTCTAAGTTGAAGTATCAGGGGAAGAAAGGGAGGGGGACTAAAATAATAGAAAAAAGAAAAGGACTATTAGACATTACCATAGCATGACCCCAGTCAGTTCTGAGGCTGAAGCATGTTTATTTTTTTCTCAGTTTGCTTTTATACCATTTTAATTACATGTAGATAATAAAGTCAGCTCTAGGGTTAAGAAACAAACAAGGCACTGAACATAAAATCAAGAGACAAGCAAGACAATAAAAGTCTCATGATCACTGTTTCTAGGGGTTTACCAGAAGGACAAAAATATCTGAGCCTGTCCTGATATACTTCCCTGTCCTGGTTCAATGTCAAATTCCTGCCTGAAGCCTACTTCCTTGTCCAGGCCCAATGTCAAATTCCTGCCAAATTTCTAGTAGTAGCCCTAAAAGCTCTCCACACCTTTGCCAGATATTGGAAGGATACTACAAAAATATGTAAGGATCTTTTTAGCTGATAAGTTAAAACCTGAGTGTCCAGGAATCCTAGGGTTCAAATAACGGGATTCTGTCCTTGGGTTATGCTATCAGATAGTTGGTGAATGGATGAAGATGGACTATGGAAGCAGTTTTATACAATAGTCAAACACTCACAGATATTAGCCTATTATAATATAAATATGCTGTAATTGAAGATGCCATCCAGCTAGACATAGCATGAAGATGTCTAAGGTTTAAAAATTTGGAATACAAAAGGCTTTACTCAGCATACACAAGTACACAATGGGAAACCCTGTGTTGTTTCAGTAAATATGCTAAAAGTCAGTGTGGGTCTTAGGCTTTTGTCTGGTGAACTGTGAGAAGGTGCAATGGGACAAGATATTTAACACTGCTCCCTCCGCATTAGAAACAACCTATGTCACCTGGAAAGCTCAAGCCAATACCTGGAGGTAAGAGTCTAGACATATATTTTCACACTAATATGCTAGGCTTCCTTCATGACTACAATTTTATGTGATTGGTTCTATGAATTTAAAATGACCTATTATTCTATTTAATACC
The DNA here is from genome assembly GCF_963924665.1 of Micromys minutus. Classification (NCBI taxonomy): domain Eukaryota; kingdom Metazoa; phylum Chordata; class Mammalia; order Rodentia; family Muridae; genus Micromys; species Micromys minutus. The sequence continues at coordinate 65,142,891 of NC_137972.1, forward strand.
ACCAGAATTTATAAGCATCTGTGCCCCTTACCCCAACTCTCCATTCATGCCTCAAATGACCCAAGAACTGAGGACTATCCTCCTGGAACATGGTAACCTCCCTTCCTAAGATCCATAGGTGAAAATCTTCAGCTTGTTTTCTGTTGCAGTTGGTTAGATTTTCTCAGAACTCCAGGCAGAGCACTATGTAGGGCTTCCAATACTAGAGCAATGATCAAGCAGGATAAATCAAGCAAAACTTAGTGTCTAACAGAAAGAGTGCTTCCTAGGAGAGAGGCTCCAGTGAGTCAAGCACTTAGGCATTAGACTGTCTGTCAGGTAGATGAATTCCATGACAGAGAGTACATGCTCTGATCTAGCTATCCTTATGGCCTGTTATGATAATGCTTCATCTCTGGTAGCAGAACCCCAATTCAGTTGTGAGCTCTAGGTATTGGGAGAGATAGAAAAATAAAACATTGTTATGGGTTGGATAGTTTGTGAAACAGGAAATCCTGTGCCAAATTTCTTCAATTCCTCTCTTCTAGAAAGAAGGCAGAATGCACAGAGACAGCAAGATCTTAGTAATGAAGAAGCACTCAACTATGTGAGCAAGATGGGAAGAGACGGGGACTTTTTTTTGGCTTGGGTGATAATTTGCTTTGTCTGAGTTTAGGCTGATGACAGATCTTGTTTTAATCCATCTGAGGCATCCAATGGCTTTTCTGACATTCCGTTTCTGGGAAATTGTTTATGTCCATCAGGAGAGAAATGAAGCCCAGCTGGCAGCCGGAACTGGCTTCTGCATGTCAAAGGATGCTTTTTTCTCCCTTCCCTAACAAAGTTCAATGTGTTGTTATTATTTAACAATGATGCTTGTTGAAGCCTGCCTTGCCATAGTCTTTTCTTTAAAAACACCGGGAAGTAATTAATTTGGAAGATGATATTTTAAATCAAAGGATGCCTAAAGAAAATGTACTAAGCAAGGTTTATAATAAAGTCATCAAATCTTGTACTAGTCAAATGCAAAATGGAAGTGCCAGCTTCCATGAGACCAAAAGAGGATTGCTATGCCAGACTCTCCCTCAGAACAGGTTTGTTTCCCTTTGAACCTTCACCTGGGCTGACTCTCTGTCCCCAAGTCACAGTGAATAGATCTTTTATTCTATGGAAGCATTAGGTACCCTTCACAATGCTTCCTAACAGCTCCAGTACAGTTCAGAAAAAAAGACACAATGTCTCTCTGATGGTCCAGGTAAGGTGAACAGAACTTTCTCTGTTGGTCTCAGTATAACAAAAACCTGGACTAATATGAGGAGAAATCAGAGAAGAGTCCTGGAAAGTAGTTAGAGGAAGGAGAACTTGCTAGAAATCCTAGGAAGGAAAGAACTACAAAGTACTGTATGCCCATGACCTAGCAGAAGGGATCTCAGCCCTGCACCTGAAGCTGCCAAAATGGATTTGTCCCCAGTGTTGGGATAGCAACTGTGATAGTTAATGTTCATTGTCAAACTGAGTGAATTTGAAAACACTCAGGAAACATACCTTGGGGTGTGTCTGTGAGAGTATTTCTAGAGAGGATAAACAGAGGAGGAAATGTCTGGCCTGAAATGGGGGCAGTTTGTTGTCATGTTATAAACTAGTGTCCAACACTAGATAATAAAGAGTGTGCATGAAAGTCCGCTGAACACCAGCATTCCCATCTTTATGGATACAATGTGAGCAGCCAGCTCACATCCCCATTATCATGCTCTCTCTCACTACTGAGGTGGATTATACCCCCTGTAAACTCAAATAAATAATTCCTCATTTAAGTGAATCAGATTGAACAAGAACAGTAACTAGTATAGCAACCATATGACAATGCCAGGAAAGTATGAGCCACCTAGAAACAGGCATGTATCAAGCCTCCCACAGAGGAGGACAGGGGCTTTTCCCTTATGCCAAGAAACTCCCATTGACTAGGGTTTCTGCACCTCTATACAACCAAGAAAATCAAAACCTCTTCAATGGGCAGCCTGAGCCCCAGAGCTCTAGGGGAAGACTCTCATGGCCAGGCTAGGTGAAAAAACACTATGGAAGAGACAGCAGGAACCTTTGGGACACAAGATAAATCAAAAAGAAGAAAACACAGCCAAGAGTGGGAATAGCGCTCTTATTGAAACAGAACTATGTAGCAGGCCAGACCAAAGCTAAGGCATTGGCTGCTGCTAAAATAAAAGGCCTAAACAGGGCCCAGAGTCTCTTGACGTGACAGACAGAATGTCGAAACCATAACTCGAATTACCTCAGTGTGCCAGAAAGCAGAAAAAAACACAACTTGAACGAGAAAGGTAATCAGTTGCTGCCAACACAGATGAATCAGATGTTGCAATTATCTTGAGAAGACTTTAAGTTGTTTTCGAAAAAGCACATTTTCTGAGCTGAACACGTCCTAGATCTTGGGATTTGCTCTTCCTTCCAAGGCCAGCAGCTTTCCTGTCCCTGGTCCTCTGTCACACGTGAGATCCCTTTCACACCTTGCTGTGTATAGCTGCCCTCTGCCTGTGCCCACATTCTCTGAAGGACAGCCTGAATGGTCACATTACTGGAGTGCTCCTGATGCCTAGCCACACACACTGAGAATGACTCCATGTTCCCAGCATATTTATTTGGGAAAATGGAGAGAAGTAGTTTCATAATTGCTCTGTGTAAAATCATCTTGACACTTTCTTTCAAAGGTCTCCCTGTCTTGAGCTTTGGGTGTAAGCAGGGTTGTTTTTTTTTTTTTTTTTTTTTTTTTTTTTTTTTTTTTTTTTTGTTTTGATTTGATTTTATTCACCACCTGTCATTTTTGGTTGCAATTCCCCATCCTGAGCCCGACGTCCAAATCTTATGCCCTTTCTGACTTTTAAAATAAAGCGCTGGAGAGATGGGCAGGAATATTTGCTGTACAAGTTTGAGGACTGAGGTATTCAAACCCCCAGCAGCCATATAACAAACCAGAAATAGCTGTGTATACCAGTAATCTCAACATTGGGGCCTCAAGACAGGCAGATCCTGGCAGCTTGTTTGATAGCTAGTCTAACTTGCAGTTGAGTGAGACTCTGTCTCAAGAGAACAAGGCAGAAAGTAACAGAGAAAGACACTTACTTGTTAGACGCCCTCTGCACATATACAGACAGACACAGACACATACACATCCAGGTATATGTATCACACACACACATACACACACACACACACACACACACACACACACACACACACACACACTGTCTCTGTCTCTCTTGCTCCATTAATTTGCTATACATCCTGATCACTCCCCTCTACTGGTTCTCCCCTCACAAAGCCCCCTCACTCCCCTGCTCCCTTTCTTCTCTGTGATAGTGGAGACCCCTCCAAGTTATATACCCCCACCTCACACCCCACTACCCACCCCCAATCTGCTGGGCTAGGCACATCTTGCACTGAGGCCAGACAAGCAGCCAGAGTTCTGCTAGCATACTTGTTGAGCTTCCCAGCATGTTGCTTAGCAAATACCTTTTAATATGAAAGAGAGGATGTAACTGATCCCCCCCCCCATTGTCAATACTTTAAAGATAGATGGAGTTATACTTCTGTTCTACTTGGAGCCTTCAGAGGCTCCTTCTGCTTTTAGCACCAGGAAATTACAATAGCACCCCCCCTTTTTCCTCCTGGAGGTAGAAGCCCACTCTTTCTGGGCACCTGAAAAGAGTTTATGGTAGCTTTTGGGTGTCTCCACTAGACTTGCCTGACTGGGTAAACCCTGCTCCTCCGTTCCAGGCCACCTACCACCTAGTCACACTCTCTTCTCAGTTGTCAGCATATCCCATCACTAGTTCATTGAACTTTCCACCCATCTTCCAGCTCCACCTGGCACATCCCTTTCTCTTCTTCTCTCTCATCATAGACATTCAAGCACGTTCACTCTATGAATTGTTTCCGATCTCCAGAGTGATAGCTAATGACCCTGCCAGCTTCCTCAAAGTCATCACCAAAACTCCTCCACTTTTTAATGCACGATTTTCCAGCATTAGCATTAGCATATCACCAACAATTTTTTTTCTGTCAGATATTTGTTGTCAGGCAACTGATGACATCTCTCACAAACTTTCCCCTTTTTGCTCAAGAATGTGTTGCTGGTTGTCATTATCACAGCACGTGAAGTTTGTTAGACTGGAGAAAGGAAGCCTGCGTTTTGAAGGCTTTAAAAAACAAAACATTCAAGTCTGCCATGTAGGAGTGCTCAGATAATGTCCCAAGCTGGCAGCTTGCCATCCTGTGCCCTTTGTTCCATTCTAGCTAGATTCTGGAGTTTCACGGGTGTTATCCATCCCATGATATTTAAAAGTTTGGAAACTGAGGTTTGGATAAGGTGATCAAGTATTGGTGGTCAGTTAGTAGGGTCGGAACTGGGTAGGTAGAACCCATCTCCCTATGGTGGTCATTTGTAAATACTCCACTACAGATACTAAAGGTGTACAAAGGAACAGAGATTGCATGGCACAGATGTGTCTTCAATAAGCTTTCTTCATTGGGGTCTCCCTGGAGTGTGGAGTGTGCAGTCATAACACAGGTGTAAAGTATTCCCCAGGATTTATGTCTGCAATGCCATCCTCAGATGATCCCGTTGCTGGAGACTCCAACAGTATCCCCAAATCTATAGCATCAAACAGTAAACTCTCAGAGCAAAATGACTTCACACAAACATGAAAATGACTTTACACAAACAAAATGACTTCAGCTGCTCCAAAAGCAGTACCACGACATTTATAATCCCAGCTCACATGCAACTGTGGTGTGAAACTATAATGTTACTAGTGCTGATCTCAAACTATGTCTGGTTTTGGATGAGCTACCAACAGATCTGAGATTGCTGGCTTCCATGTTTTGTAGTATCTGTCCCAGACAAAGCTCATTTTAGCTGCCCTAGCTAAGAGACGCTTATTCATGGCTGTGTGCCTGACAGAGGGGACAACAGACTACTTTGTTCTGGCTTTCTACAAATTTTATAAGAAAGTATACCAAGACTGGGTGGTTTCCACATAGTTCTGACTAGAGTCTATGATCAGCATGCTATCAGAGATGGCCTCTCTTGAGAACTCTCTCTTTGGTGGCCTCTCCGTAACCTCCTGTGAGACCTGCTCTCGGTGCTTATGTCCTTACCTCTTCTTTTAAAAACAACAAGCAAACTGAATTAGACCTACTACTACTGCCCAATTTTAATTTATTAGTTCTTTAAAGTCCCCATTTTCAAGAAAGTTGGAGAACTGGGTTTGAAACATCAGCATATGATTTGTGGGGAAATGATTCAGCTCATCACAGGGTCCAAAGTGTTCTAAGTGACCATTTCGGAGTTTAGTCTGTGTTTCCAATAAGGTCTGGAATTTTAACCACTCCATTTGAGTTGTGGGTTGGTCTCAGCTCATTGATCATAGCTTCCCCTGCCCATGTATTTCTAGACACACAGAAGAATCTTGAAGAAGCTCAGGAAACATCCTACTTCCCACGACCAAACCAGCAGCACGTCCTGGCAGTAACATGTCTCCCGTCTGCCCCCAAACAGGGGAGAAAAACCTCTGTTTTCTCCTTCAATCGTCTGTTGTCTCCTGAGGGCAAATCTCTGTGGTTGATGCATGAATATGTACACATTTTAAAATGGTTCCTTCACTAATTCTCTTTCAGGCCAAACCCTAGGAACCCAAGTCTCAACTTTATGGTAGATATTTTAAGCTTTGTTGCTCAGTAAAACTTTTTATAAGCTTAGAAACAGATACCATCAGTGAGTTCTAATGGCTTCTTTGTACTTTGTAAAATATAAATCTATTTCGAAAGATTGAATTGCCTCTTTCTATGGGAGGGTAAGAAAGATTAAGATGAAGGGGGGGGAGAAATGAATATGGAGGTGGGAATCTTGACTGTGGCTTTCATTGGAAAGTATTTACTACTGCTCTGTCCTTTTCAGTATACTCAAGAGAACATCATGGCGTCATGGCTGCAATAGGTAAAGGGATGAAGCCTCAAGGTACACTGAAGTAGAAAGGTAAAGGTTCTTTGGCAAGTCAGTTGTGTTAAATGGTGTTTTACTGGGGCAAATAGGTAAAAGAGTTTGTTTGAAGTGGACAAAGAAGAAGCGCTAAGACAGACTCAAGGTTGCGCTAAAGCAAACACTCACCAAAAAAAAAAAGATGTTCTACCAAAACAAATACTTGTAAGGACACATGGTAAGAGACTCTTTACTAACAACACATATGCATTGGTCTACCTTACATTGAATAGTTGAGTAACACTTGACAAGATTCCATACAGAAAAACATACCAAAAATCTTCTGATGATGTACTATGGCCTTTTTGCCACTTCCACAGACTCTCGGGCAGATAGAGTGATGTCAGCTGAGGCAAACACGCATGCTAACACAAGACCTGTGCTGAGGCAAGACCCATGGAGGACACATGATGATGCATTCGAGGGATATAAATAGAACTGGACCAACAGTAAAGGTGGCTGAGCTTGGCTTACCTATACTGTATTACACTGGTTGGCCTCTTGTCTTTGCTGATCTGTGATCTTCACTTTGCTGAGGAAGAAACAGCTGAGAACTTTTCCTGATTCCTCCTTCTGACTTGTGCTGAGGCTGAGGTAATGTCACCACTGTTGCTGACCTGACTCTTACGGAACTAGACTGCTAATATTTCCATGAAGAGTTTACGAGTAGATTAAGCTGTCACTGCTGACCTATGAACTAAACTGCCAATTTCTAGACAATACAGATGAGAGTTGCTCAAAAAAAATTCTACACAGGTTCACTTTCCCCGAATCCTTTTTTTTCCTCTACCTCTGGTGGGTGATGGGCTAAAGGAAGGATTAAAGGTTTTAAAATCCATCACTAAAAATAGACTTTAAAAATATTAAAGTTTACACAGTCAAAATGCTACAGCCAGAAAAGACAGGTGAATGGTATGTGCTGACAGCTTATAGCTACATCCTTAGTGTGACCCTACCCCCACCCTACATATTCCTTGAAACTAACTGCAGAGGACCCCTGGTGCCTTGAAAACTATGTGGTGGTACCAACAGAATTATATTCAGCAAAATACCTACTTTAGATTTTAAATTGTGTTTGTATTGGTGATTCCCTCAGCAATGCATTCTCATAATCATAAGCAACTTTCAGGGAGTCAGTGTTCTACCATGGACTGTGTTGCTAAACTGTTGCAGTGTTGCTAGGTTAAGTATAGTCAGTGTTGTAGACACTCAGTGTATTTTTCAGCTTGCAGCTGACTGATGAAAATGTTACTTCATCCATCACAACTTGTGGAACAGCTATACTTAAATCCCTTTCCCCAACTGACACTGCCAGTTTGAGGTCAGGCTGATTAAAAAGTTGTGACGTGATGTGGAGTAAGGAGTCAATAAAGCCAGTGAATTAAAAAACCTTAATGTCCCCAGAGAACCTATCAGACAGCAAGAAGATCCCAGAGCTCTCTAACTCATGGGTGTCGCCTCTGTCACACAACCAGCAGGCATATGAGGGCCCTAGTACCACAAGCTGTCAGAACTAACAGCCAAATGAGATGGATACACTATCCTTGTGTCCTGATTGGATGTGTGTAAGGATAGGGGTTGGAAAACACTCTGGGGAAGAAAGCTTAAAATGAGAGAGGTAAAAAAACCAACCCTGCCAGATTAATGAAAGACTGACTGTGGAATGAAATGGAGAAATGATTAGCAATGCAACTCTCTTCCCAGGATGATAAACGAGACATTTTGGGCCCTAAACAGACCACTGAAAGCTGCAGTTTAGATAGAAAAGCACAGGACCTGTGAACTGCAGGCTGACCTTCCTCTCAAAACCTCACAAAGGGGCAAAAATAAGAGGGTACTCATGAGCCAATTAGAGTCTAAGTGGCAAAATGATTAGAGAATTCAGAAAGGCCCTTTTAGAAGAAATAGAAGCATGTACCCTTGTGGCACAGTTGGGTATCTTTTGGGTATATGCCTAGGAATGGTAGAGCTGAATCTTCAGGTTCTTTCTTTTTGATACTCTGTATTTACATTTGAGATGAAATCCCTTCCCACCCCCCTCTTACCCCTGTCTCCCCACCCCCTCCACTTGTCTTCATGAAGGTGCACTCCCTACAAATCACCCTCTCTACCCCATTGCCTTGGCATTCCCCTACACTGGGAAAACTTGCCCTTTCTGGATCAAGGCCTCTTCTCATGTTGATGCCAGACAATGCTATATTCAGCTACATACAAACTGGATCAATAGATCTCTCATTGTATGCTCAATGGTTGGCGTTTTAGTCCATGGGATTTATAGAGGGTTTGGTTGGTTGATAATGTTGTTTGTCCCATGAGATTGCAATCCTTTTCAGCTCCTTCAGTCCTTTCTTTAGCACCTTCATTGGGGTCCCCATGTTCACCAATGGTTAGCTGCAAGCATGCTCAGCTGTATTGGTATGACTCTGGTAGACCCCCTAAGGAGGCATCTCTATCTGGTTCCTTCCAATAAGTACTTCTTAGCATCAGCAATACTGCTTGAATTTGGTGACTGGGTCTTCAGGTTCTAAGGAACCTCTAGATTGATTTCCAGAGTGACTGTATCAGTTCACAATCATATGTTCCACTATGTTCACATTGGTCTTATTTGTAATAGCCAAGCTGGAAAAAAACACAGGTGTCTCACAACTGAAGAATGGATACAGAAAACGTGGTTCATTTATATAATGGAATACTACTCAGCTATTAAGAACGAGGACATCCTGAGTTCTGTAGGCAAACAGATGGAACTAGAACGTATCATCTGGAGAGAGGTAACTCAGACACAAAAGGACATGCTTGTACGTACTCACTAATAAGTGGATATTAGCCAAAAAGTACAGAATACTCAGGATTCCACAGAACTCAAAAAGGTTACCACACCGAAGGGCACAAGTAAGGAAGCTTAAATCCCACTTGGGAGGGCAGGAAAATGGGTGGGAGAGGGCTGGGGAAAGGGCAGAAGAAAAGGGGAACATGATCAGGTATTAGGGGGAGAAAACAGGAGTGAAGTCCCAGGGGCAAGCAGAATGAATGTAAATATGCAGTCTCAGGAGGTGGGAAATGGGGGAACCCTCTAGAATGTACTAGAGACCTGGAAGGTGAAAGAATCTCAGGACTCAAAAGGTAAGGACATTGGATGAAATTCCCAACTGTGGGAAGGGGCAACTCATAGAATCCACCTCCCATAACAGGACAGGGCATCGAGTGGAGGAATGGGGCTCCCATCCTATTGTCAAAAACTCTGACCCAGAATTGTTCCAGTCTAAAAGAACTGCAGGGACAAAAATGGAAAAGGGACTGAAGGAAAGGAGGACCAGTGAATTGGACTTATCTCAAGGGAAGGCTCTAAGGCCTGACACTATTACTGATGCTATAGTGTGCTTACAGACAGGAGCCTAGCATGGCTGCCCTCTGAGAATCCCAACAAGTAGCTGACTGAGACAGAAACAGATACTTGCAGCCATCCAATGAACTTAATTTGAGGACTCTGAGGTTGAATTTAGGAAAGGCTGGAAGAAGTTGAGGAGAAGGGTGTTTCCATAGAAAGAGCAGCAATCTCAACAAACCAGAACCCCTGAAATCTCACCAGGCAGCATACACTAGTTGTTCCAAGGCCCCTGCCACATAAACAGCAGAGAACTACCTGAGCTGGCCTTGGTGAGAGAAGATGCACCTAACCCTTGAGAGACTTGAGGCTCCAGGGAATGGGGAGGTCTGGTGGGGTATGGGTGTGTGTGTGGAGGGGTATCCTCTTGGAGAAGGGGAAGGAGAAATAGGATGAGGAACTGTAGGAAGGCAGAACGGGAGCAGGATGATGACAGGGCTGTAAAAAAAGATTAAATATAATAATGAAGGAGGAGGAGGAAGATGAAGAAGAAGAAGAAGAAGAAGAAGAAGAAGAAGAAGAAGAAGAAGAAGAAGAAGAAGAAGAAGAAGAAGAAGAAGAAGAAGAAGAAAAAGAAAAGAAGAAGAAAGAAGAAATGGGACTCTGCAGAGTCAGATCAAATGAAAGCAAATGAAACTAAGTAAATGTAGCCATGCTAGACAACATCTGGAGACCTGCAGGACATGGAGAAAAGAAAAGACCCCCATTGCAAATATGGTTGAGCAAGCACAAGGACATTCTCCAACACTTGGCATGAGAATTCCATGAGAAACTGATGAGGACAGAGAGAAGATGAAGGCAGGAATACAATGGAAGGGAAGTGTAGAACTTTGGGAAGAAACGGAGAGCCACGGCTACCATCAGTTTAAAATACACTTGATAATTGAAAGTCTGGGGAAACAATGAAGCTGAAGGGAATGGAGTTGCCAAGAAAACAATTTAGAAGCACAGAGAGAAACGTTCAGATTTCCAAGGTGATAGACCCAAATAAGACATAATTATACACAGGACCCAAAATGCAAAAATAAGATGGAAATACATTTTGCATATATTTACATAGTTTATGTGATGAAAAGAAATGAATCTTCAGAAGGTAAATATAAACTTGTGAAATTGTAAAAGCAACAAAGATAATTACATTATCACAATTGGTAAAACGAGATTACATGCAAAATGAATTAATTCCCACATTCTCCTCAACACCTCACAATTTGCCCTAAAGGACAGTCATAAGAGTCTGCTGTGAATTGAGAAATGTTGAAGTATATAATGTAAAGTTATGCAAGAAACTATAGAAAAGGATGAGAAGCAATGAAACAGCTAATAATGAGTGAGGGTTCGAGATGAAATATTAAGAGTAGCAGAGACTATAATCATGGTACATTACAGATAGATTCAATTCTATGTAAACGTATTGAGGTAACCACTGTAATGCGCACACACACACACACACAAAATTACATTTTTTTACCCAAAGGACAACACATATTTTAAAAATAAGAAAAATAGAGAAACTCCAAAATAGGATCCAAAAACCAAGGATTTCAGAAATTAAAGTTTTATACACACAAATACACACACACACACACACACACACACACACACACACACACACACACATATGCTCTAGGAGAGAGGGGTGAGTGGTTTTTGTTCTAGTAAAATGGCACTTGGTGGGCTTCTGGGTGGGAACTTGTTAGAATGACCAAGCCATGGTCAAACACTGTAGACTCTCAGCCCATCTGCCTGGGAAAAAGTAGAACTGGAGGTAGGGTCTTGCCTAGGTCTTGCCTCCATAAACTTTCCTGAATGGCAGACTCTCAGAGTTCTGGGGTGCTGAGCACAGGGATGTGATGGAGGACGGTGCTCTGAACTGCATGGGAAGGCCCTCTTCTATGTATCCCAGCAACACACAGCTTACTTATGCATCCCTCCCAAATTGCTCCCCTAGACGAGGACAAAAGCAACTCAAATATGCTCCTAAATTCAGACCTTTGAATGGGTTTACAGAACCCTCAGTTTTGGAGTCAAATCTGACAGTAGTGGGTAGGTTGGTATCACCATTTTTTCTTTTCAAGGGAAGGGATACACCTGTGAGTCTGAGCCCTGTGCGGTCTATCCGACCTTGGGCAGTCAGTGTCAAGAGTCAGTTCAATATTCATAGGACACTCATCAGATGCTGGAAAGTCAGTAGTGGTGGGAAAGCCCTGAGAAATGTCATGTGAGTGCTCAAAAGAATCAGTTGGCTGCCTCTACACAGCAAGTAAAGACTTGTCAGGCATCCACTAAGGAACGGCAGTCATGAGCTTGATTTTAAATCTTACGTGGACTTAAAATAGAACCAAAATAAAAGTACTATATATCAACACATACAGCTGGTTGCTAAAATTTTGATAACAGTAAAGTGCAGGTCTTTATATGATAAATAATAATGTACAGAGCCAGAAATGGTGGTGTAAGCCTGTAACACCAGCACACAGGAGGCTGAGGGCTATGTGTGTGTGTGTGTGTGTGTGTGTGTGTGTGTGTGTGTGTGTGTTGGGGGGGGCTTATGAGGTTAAAGCCAGAATGGACTTGTACTAGAGCCCTGTCTCAAAACAATTAGAACAAACAAACAAGGAAAATTCTCAAAGGCATCTGCTGAATGACTTAGAAGCCCACCACAAAGTCCCGAAGAAACTGTGACATGAATGACTCCCAAAGACAACATGTGTATAAAAGCTCCAGGTACCCAGGAGACAGACTACATGATTGCATTCACATGATGTTCATGATAAAGCCAAGTTTATGTAGATAGAAGGCAGACTTGAGGTTTTCAGGAAAAGAGGCAGGTGAGATGGGACCTAGTATGGCGAGAGGCAAGTTCCAACCTTGGTCTTTCTTCTAGCTGCTCATGTGGTGGAATGAACATCTGACATATCCCTGCTGTCTGTCTGGTTTGTCTCAGAAGTTCTCAGCATTTGGCAGGAGTTCATATCTCAGACCCTCCAGCAACTGTGTGGCCAGCACTGCCCTGTTTTGCTGATGCTTGTTTTGTTGTTCTTGTCACTTTGACCCAGACTAGTGTCATCAGGGAGGAGGGAACTCAACTAGAAGAGTACTTCCATTAAATCAGATTGGCCTCTAGATAATTCTGTGGGGCATTATCTTGATACATGACTGATGTAGAATGACCAAATGCATTTCTGGTAGTGCTTCACCCCTGGAGTCCTTTTTTTAATATATATATTTTTTTTTACTTTTTTATTTTATACATGCTCACTGCTCCCCTCCCAGTCACTCCCTCCCGAAGTCCTACTCCCATCCCTTCTCTTTGTCCCCTGAGTAGCTGGGGGCCCTGGGACTCCCCCTCCTGCCACTTCAAGTCTCTGTGAATCTCTGCCTCTCCCACTGAAGCCAGATGAGGCAGCCCAGCTAGTAGAATGTCCCCCATGTATAGGCGACAGCTTTGAGGATAGCCCCTACTCCAGTTGTTCAGGACCCGCATGAAAACCAAGCTGCACATCTGGTACACATGAGGGGAAGGCCTTGGTCCAGCCTATGTATGTTCTTTAGTTGGTAGTTCAGACTCTGAGAATGCCAAAGGTGCACTCCTTTAGTCCTAGCACTTGACAGACAGAGGACGGGCAGATCTCAATGCATTTGAAACCAGCCTATTCTACAAAGCCTTGGCTGTTCCAGGAGAGCCACATATTAGACAGAGAAGCTTTTTTATGGTGGGTTGGGAAGAAGCAGAATAAACAAAAACATGATAGCAAGCCATCGAATAGCATTCCTCCATAGAGTCTGCTCCAGAGCCTCCCGAGTTCCTGTACCAACCTCCCTCACTGATAGACTCGGGGTGGAAGTACAAACCAAATAAACCCTTTTTTCACACACACACACACTCACACACATTTAAAATTGACACCAAAAGTTCTAGAAGATCTAACATGTTTGATGGGAGAAATCCAGAAACACGGACAGCAGTTCTTGCCAACTTAAGCAAAAACTGACTAAAAGCAATTAGAATCATCCCTCAGTGTCCTTAGAACAGGAACTCCCATGCATACCAAAGTATGAGAAAAATCACGCCCTCCTATAACGTGGTGTGGTATTTGGACATAACCCCCATATACCCTCTTATTTATACTATACCGTCTGTGGGTTATGTATAGTGTATACGATATGTACTTGCTATGCTACACTGACAATAAAGTAGCAACAAGAAGAAAAGCTGCATGTGTTCAGTAAAGATGCTACTTTTGAATATTTTTCATCCAGTTGATTGAATGCAATGGTACACAAAACAAGCTATGGACAGCAAAAATCATAAGGCAATGTTGGCACCAGCTCAGGACATAATGTTCTCACCTTAAGTATTCTGTTAATGAAACCTTCTACTGGGGGATAATTGAAGTTTCTCGTCCTTCCTATAGACACTTAGACAGAAAAATACTATCTCCATTTTCCCAGACAACAGTAATAGTTGAGCAGATACATGTATAATTTTTATTATGATGAGGAAAATACATGTCTTCATACAAGTAAGGTTGTGCATCATTAAAACATCCATCAACATTAAGAACAAGACAAGTATGCAAACAAGCCAATTGCTGTTCTCAAGTGCAATTCCATAGAAAAGGAAATAAAGATACTGGAAAGAATGGGGAAAATCTTAGACACAATTATGATGACTAATTATTTGACATTAGCATACAAAACCCAACCACTGTTCTTGTTGGCTAGATTTGGCTAGAAAACCAAAAGAAACGCCAACTGAAAATGGTATCCAACTGATAAGATAGCCAAAATGAACAGCATGAAATGTATAGGGCTTTTCTGAACAGCCCTACTGACTGCCATCATACTAGATTTGAGTACAAGCTGAAACTGTGGTGTTCCCTAACAGGAAGACCTGCTGTGTGAATCCATTGTGACCCCAGTTCATGACACAGAGAATAAGACAGATGGATCAGAAAATAGTATCCACTTGAAAATATTGATAATACCAAGAAAACTCTGAAAATGAATAGCACTGAGACAGAACAGACTAATCGGAACAGAAAAGCACTTGAAGAAACATAGTTTACACATAAGGCGACAATCTGAACAGTGTGGAGTTTCACTGCATTGCAGAAATGCTTTATTCTATGTCTGTGTACCAGTGACCACCCTTGGAGATAAACAACTACATCTTTATCCATATCTCCTATAAGGAATCTTAAAGAATAAAAAGTCATAAAGGCGAACAAGTGGAAATGTTAAGTTTTAGAAGGAAAAATATGACTAATTTATTTGTAATTTCAACATGGGAAGGCCTCTTTAAACCTAGAATCATGGTCTACAAAGGAAAACATAAATAAACTAACAACACAGTGCTTTAAACTTTCTATATAAACAATCAATGAACACCATAAAAAACACATGACAAATAAAAACTAAAAGAATAAAAAATTTAAGTTTATATTAAAGATATAAATATTATAAAACTGAAATTACCAATATATATTTTCATATATATATATATATATATACATATATATATATATATAAACTTCAACCTTGCTCACAGCAAAATGAACTAAATTCAGAATGTTTTGTGCCTCGTTATTTTTGCTCATCAGATCGGAAAGGGAAAAATTAAATTTGGAAGTATTTAAGAGCAGAAACCTGAGAATCTGGCCATTTAGCTTTAGATAGGGGTATGCACTGAGTTCATGGAGGACCATCCAGGTATCTTTATCCAGAGTTCCACATAGTCTTAGATCCAGTCGTTCCATTTCTAAACTGGAATTTACACACAAAAACTTTGGCAAACGATGCACCGATATGCTAACAATAGGCTTGTGTATACAAATCAAACTTGGAAATGTTACAGCTGTGTGTTCATCACTCAAAGGCTGATCCAATACATTATAACCACCAAATGGAGTGGAACTCTAAGCAGCTATTAAGAGGAATGAGGTAGACCTTTAGACCATTATGGAAAGCTCTCTAGGACAAAAGACTAGGTGCCTAGACCCTTTCAAACATGAGTTCTAGGAAAGCAACAACAAAGTCTCTCCATGTCCTCCTCCCTCTCTCTGTTTCCACCTGCCCTTTCTTTCTGTCTAAAACTGTCCCAAGGAGGAAACTGGAGCAAGGAGAGACTATTTTAAACCACAGACACCTAACTATGGACACAGCTATTCTTGATCATTATTTTATAATGACAATAATTACTCAGATAGTCAAAGCAACGGCTAGGGTTCAATTTTTAACAGTAAGACACAGAGCCTAGTATTTAGGTATCAAAACATATCTATTTGTTTCTAGTTACTTTAATCAAAAAGCATAATACCAGCAAAATATTTTATACCATTTGTTGATACTGTATGTAACAGATGCATGCTGGGAATGACCCTGATCCAGATGGTGGGTGCTGAAATCAACAGTCTCCAGATTTATCCACATCACCCTACACTCTCTCCTCTCTTTAGCCAAACACACACACACACACACACACACACACACACACACACACACAGTGCATACATGCACATGACCACATACATACAGAGTACCACCAAGTCTTCATCTTCCTATAGTAAAAATAATGGCTGGGGAAATGTGAGTGTTTGTTTGTTTGCTTTTTATTATTCTGAGAATTTAAATCTTCTCTCATGATTACATTTCTGGAGTCAGAAGTTGAAATTTCTGGGAGCCTCAGAAGCTTGATATAGTTTTAATCCTCAAGAAGCTCAACAACATTGTTAAATAGTTTTTCTTGGTGAAAAAACCTCTCACCTCATTAACAAATAAGGATATGCAAACAGACTGGTGTGAGCAATGTAGCCAGAAGGACCCTAGCTCAGAAGAAGGAAAAAATAAACAAGCAAACAACACTTTACACCCATCTCCAGTGAATCCTGGCACTGACTCCTAGTGAGCTTTGCATCTGAAGCCATGGGAAGGCAGATCCTAAGAAGCCAAATCCTGATGGTACTAGCTTTGTATCTAGACTCGTAATCAGTGACACCATCTCTCCACAGTTCCTGTCATACAGGAACTCAGAGGGGACAAATTGGTTCTCTTTAGCCGAAACATGGGGAAAAAGCCATAGATTATATGTACTTGGTGTGCAATAGTCCAGATGCAAAAACTTGTAAGACTTGTTAAGTCTGACATGCAGAGAAACTGACATGCATTTATTTTCAACATACACACATACACACACACACACACACACACACACACACACACACACACACATTTAGGTAAGCTTCAGCTCATCCTTAGTTAACACTCAGAACTCTATTTTCCCTTCAGGTTTTGTACAAGCAAATTTACTTAATTCAGTTCCTGGAAGCATCATGAAGCTTGGGGGTCATCTGAAATCTACAGGAGTCAAAGTCTTGAAACCCTTTTGGTTAGGGTGAGTCCTAGTTTTGAACTGACGCAACTTGTGTGCTAATTTAATTGTCAGGACAAATTTACAGGAATTAGCTTGCTTAAAACATCATTCAGAAGGCCAACTTTATCCCTGGTATAAAGTTGTAAAGACAAAGATGATAGATGATAGATAGATAGATAGATAGATAGATAGATAGATAGATAGATAGATAGATAGATAGATAGATAGATAGATGGGTGGGTGGGTGGATGGGTAGGTAGGTAGATAGATAGATAGATAGATAGATAGATAGATAGATAGATAGATAGATAGATAGATAGGTGGATCGGTGGATAGATAAAAAGAAATGTAAGTTGAAACACAGTAAAACTAGCAGAGAAACTAGAAGAGACGTTAGTAGTTTGAATTTGTATTTGCCTTCCTTTCACAAGGCAGTTGTTGAAATGGATCCAGTGGGGACTGCTCTGCATTAGTTTCAGCCTGCGTCTGTGCATGGCAAAGGCAGACAGCAAATCCTTGTATGAGCTCATGACAAGGGGCATGCTTCCATGCACCACCAACCAGACTGACCTCTCCTTGGCTAATATCACCATGAAGATCTACCCTGTAGGGCTGTCCAGAGTGGGCAAATGACCAAATAGTGCCCCTGCTAAGTTCAAGGATATGCCACTGCTAAGTGCAAGAGTAAACAAAAGGCTGCTGGGATCTTTTTAGTTAAAGTAACTAGAAAATTAAGTCTCAAGATAGCTACAGGGATACCTCAGAGTATCTTCCATTTATCACAATGTGGAGTTAGGACCCTCAGATTTCCTTCTGTGCGTTTCCTACATGATAATATTAAGCGAAGTCTTTGGATACAGCCTCCACAAAGTTTGGGGCTGACATGAGGATGCCGATGGTGCAGATGATGGTAAAGACCGAAAAGGCCATGAGGCACAAGCGGTCCACCACACAGGCTGCGAACTTCCATTCGCTGCAGATCACCTCACTCTCATCCTGGCAGCGGAAGCGGTTGGCGATGTAGCGGACCTCCTCCAGGATCTTGGCCAGGTCGGGGTCCCCATCAGAAGGGTGTGTACCATGCATGAGTTGCTCATCGTGTGTTGGGGAGCAGGCCAAACGGCCACATACGACCCCAGAGTCCGGAGTTGGGGCACAGTGCATGCCCTCCAAGCCTCGGAAGCCAATGTAGAGCAGGTTGCCATTGCTGGCAGGTGGCCCAGCACCCGCGCTCAGCTCCACACTGGCCAGGCTGCAGCGCCGAGGCTTGTGCTGACACGCCGGCCGCACCTTGTCTTCTCCGGGCCTTTTCATGCGCAGAAACCACGCACACCAGTTCAGAAGAATGATTCTGGTCTGCAAAAAAAAGAGGATGTCAAGAGCTGCTCAGAGTTATATATCAGATGAGCCCTCGCAGCAATGTGACCCCTACAGAGGAAGACTTGCTTTACAGATTGTAGGGAAAACATGCTTCCATGCCTTCTCAGTGGCTTTTAAATTTTTTTTTTTTAAAAAGCGAATCAGTGAGGAAACCTGGCAAGAATGGAGTCAAATATTAACTGAGAATATGACCTATGTAGGTTTATCACTCAGGGAACAAGCTGAAGTTCCCTCAGGCTAGACATACGGCACCGTCTGTGAGGAAAAAAAAAGGCAGCTAGTTAGGTAAAGATGTCTGGGATGTGTATAAGGAGAACACCATTTCTTTCAAAAGCCTTCCTTTTTTATTTCTAGAGACCTGCAGATCTAATTCCCTGGCCCTCATGCAGACCGTAATCTCCCCTGCAAGGAGTCTTCAATATGTCAGACTCCTAGCTTGGAGCAACTTCAGGGTTCTAACTTCAGGTAACCATATCTCTTGTGAGTAACTTTGTATCTTTGAGAGGTTGGTTTTAAAGGTTGCACCAAGATTATCAAGAGAATTAAGGAGAAACAGAGAAGGAAGGTGACAGTCTCTAATCCGTCCTCAGGGGTTGAAAGGACATGTTGTACTCCACAGGTGCCAGGTTGTTTAAGGCAAAGACTTGTTCAAATCTACATAAACAGACCGACTGTTGGGCCTCAGAGCCCTGTGATAAAAAGAGATGGGACATTAATATGGAAGAAAGCTTAGGCGTTCTTAACCCAAGTCATTAGGCTCTGATGATGAGCTCGTAAGAGCATGTGTGGGCCCGTGAGCTGCAGACAGAAGCAGGCGTTACAGACTTGCTGTGCATAGAGCAGACCAGGAAAGCTCCCAGACAACAGTGCCCCTGCTGGTGTGCACATAATAAGTGCAGGGCTGCCCAAAACAAACAAAAAAACCAAAAAACCCTCAGCCTTTTATAATTTTTAAAAGGTTGTAGTTAGGTACTAGAATCCTAGGTTATCAATGTGGCCCTTGGAGTTTTATGAATGTTCCCTGTCTGATGCACAGTGAAGAGTTGCTCTGCCAGTTTATAGGTTTTGTGTTTTGAGGCAGCTAAGACCTCAATCTGGATGAAGAAGATACTTGAAGTCAGTCTCAGTGTGTAAACAGTGGATCTTCTAAAGCATCTAGCCACACTGGTGGCAGATGCAAGTTGTGAAGTCCATGTCAGTAGTTCTTGATGCTTTGGCAGTCGTTTTTACAGCATTTTATCAAAAACTGCAAACATCAGATCTGTAGATAAGGAGTGAGAGGCAAAAGAAAGGTCAATCTTAGGTTCCTCATTCCTGGGCAGCCTGTCACAGCCTTACACTTCCAGTGGCAGGTTGAACTGAGAGAAACTCACAGCTGTACTGTAATTTCAAGATTAGGAAGAAGCAGGGCTGGAGAGATATCTCAGCAGTTAAGAGCACTGGTTGCTCTTCCTGAGGTCCTGAGTTCAATTCCCAGCAACTGCATGGTGGCTCACAGCCATCTGTTATAAGATCTGATAATCTCTTCTGGTGTATCTGAAGACAGCTACAATCTACCCATATATATAAAATAAATAAATATTTAAAAAAAACAAAAGAAGGAAGCAGAGGCACCTTCCTACCTTCTCATGAGCGTGAATCTAGCTCAGTCATTCAGAAGGCATGAAATGAAAATAAAGTCTCCATTTTACAGATAAACTGAGGCTCAAAGAACATACTGAACTGGATCAAGGTCAGCCTTTTATGGTGTCTGCTGCAAGCCTTGTCTATCAAAGGAACCTGGGCTCTCTTCAGAATGCTTATCTCTTATCCTAACCTTCTTTAGAAGACCCTAGATGGCTGGTGCTAGATCTCAAAAGAGGCTGTCAAACAATATGTGAATCCGAATCCAGATGCAACTGTGCGCACAAGGATTGAATAGGGTTGGGCACCTCTTCTGCCACATGGGTTCCGTATGTGCCGTCTGAGATGTATCTGCAACTAATATGATTTGTGTCACTAAGTCTGTTTTGAATTCCATGGGCCAAATTATCAGCTTTCAAGCACAACACATCCATCTCCAAATACAGAAGTGTTCTGTCAGTACTTATCAACCCATGCCCATGACCTCTTCTGTTAGCCTACAGTTTTGTTGTTACTTGTGCAAATGTCACATAATGTCACTGCACCCAGCAGTATCTTCTTCATAATAGCAGCAAATCATAGTAGGAGTCGCCTGGATACTGTTTACATTTCAAAGATGCATAAGATGAATGGAAAGTGTCCAATACTTTACAAAATGAGACATATACACTTATGTTTTACGAGCAGCCAATTGGTTTCTGAGAGGCTTGTGATAGACAAATGCTCTTAATTAAGATTCTAGGAGAATAAAGTGGAACCAGTTTCATTAAAAATGGCTCTGTGTCTCTGTGTACCAGCTTATCTTCACACCAGCCAAAATACTTAAGGAAATAAGTATGTGTGTATTGTGTGTGTGTGTGTGTGTGTGTGTGTGTGTGTTAGCATAAACACTAAAGGAAAAATAGAGAATTCATTAAAATGGCTACCAATATTTGTGGTTACAAAGGATGGGAGTAAAATGGGAGGTAGACTTTCTTATGCCTAATGTTGATTTTCCTCTTCCTTTTGAAGCAGGTAGTGTGTAATCTGCTTCAAATGAATGGCTAAGCAGACAGACCTAGCTTAGTTTGCCCTCATGTATCACGATGCTAAGAAAAAGAAGAATATAGGTGAGTGGACAGCTCTGTAACAGGACTGATGACTTCTAAAACAAGATTTCTGGACAGCAGCCAGAAATGTGAGGCATTTGAGGCAAAGGCACTGAGGCTGAGCACGTGCTACAGCTGGAGCGATGAACTTCATGTGGGATTTTACGATGTACATAGGGCAAGTAGAACAAAAGGAGAACTAGTACTCTTATGGGGCCACTGGAAAATCAAACGTTCCCTTTGCCAAGTCAGGCCATTGTAAGCTATTGCACAATGACTGTATTCAAAAGGTTGGAAGCCCTTTATTCTACTGGGGATCAAAATGCATCTTTTGCTATATGCTGTGTTTATCACATGGTTGATTCCTACATTTCTTTTTGGACTTGAGTGTTATTGAATGGGTCTTCAATAAAGGCCATCCTCTTTGGGGATGGAGAGGACTGCTCTTCTATCTTTCTACAGAAAAACAATGGAGGGTGGTTAGGGCAGCTACCTTCTACCTTGGGTTACATCGTGTCAAAGTGAGGAAAGTCTGGGCTCAAACTGAGCCCTAGTCAATGTCCCTGTGTATCAGCTTCAGATACTGGGTCCCGAGGTGGCAAGGCAGGTGAACACCAGAATCTAATAGTGCTGGCCTGATGCTTGTAGGTATCAGGAAGTGACAATGTACCCTGGGCTTATCCATTTCCTTTTGTTCTGTTACCTACTGGATCACTTCATCATATATCATGGATTTGGGTGGAAACTTGGCCCTATGTAGTTCTGGTTTCTGTCCTTACTAATTCTAATAAGCACACACTTAAAAAAAAAAAAAAAAAAAAAAAAAAACCTTAGGAAAAAATAAACCTGAAAGTATATTTGAATGTGTACAGATAATTTTCCTATAGAATTCCCTAAACAAGATAGCATAAGAAGTACTGGGGTGGCATTTACACATCAGGAAGTACCATACGGCATCTGAGGATGATCGGTCGTATACTGGAAGGTGCGTGCAGGTTCTATGTAAGCGCTATACTATTTTCTACCAGGAGCTGGGGTAATTCCAAATTCTCTGTTGCCAAGAGTTCTAGAACCAGTGCCCTGCAGATACCGAGAAACATTCATTCTGGTTCTCATTCTTTTTGCCCCTCTGTCCTGCAGTGAAGCTCCAGTTGCTTCCTGGCCACTGTCCTAATCCATTCAACTTGCTACATCGTAGTCCTCAGTGGAAGAGCATCGACAGAGCAATGCTAGCAGGACACAGAAGCAGCCAGTGTGGAGGCCTGATCTGGCAAGTCAGTGTGAAACACTGCCACGTCCTCAGGACACACCGAGGGGTGGGGTCTGTTGAGGGGCCCTGCAACTCCACAGGGGCACAAGACATACCCACTTAGGCATTTTGCCACCATCAGGGTCATGGTGGTGATATCGAAGCACAATCACTGTCACCACCACAGAGAGGCCCACGATGATCATGGTGCTGGCGAAGTACTGGGCTGTCAAGAGAACAGAAGCAGTGTAAACCCTGGAGCTCCAGCAGCACCTACTGGGTTGATATTTTCCTATCAGGTCACACTGTGTGGTCATACTGAAAAAAAAAAAAAAAAGCTATAGCTGAATAATCATTTTTCTAGTGGAAAAGGAACAGAGAGCCTAGACCTCAAAGACTTCTCTCCCCATCACAAATCAGAAGTGGCAACTCTCCCACTGAAGCCTAAAAGTCCATGACAGCATCCCTGTGGCACCCTGACCAGGAACGGAGTGAATAAGGCAACGTGAATCAAAAGCTAACCTGGACACAGTGTCCTTTACACGGTCCCCTTTGTTCTCATCTAGCAAACCCTACAGATACGGGGTCTTCCTATTTCTATCCCTCATCCCCTCAGAAACACCTACCTTAGATAAAACATATTTGCTCTA
The DNA here is from genome assembly GCF_963924665.1 of Micromys minutus. NCBI lineage: Eukaryota > Metazoa > Chordata > Mammalia > Rodentia > Muridae > Micromys > Micromys minutus. The sequence continues at coordinate 65,165,669 of NC_137972.1, forward strand.
CCCCCATCCCTCTAAACAATTAGCTAACAAATTGATACCAAGTGATTTCAGGAAATAGTAGCTAACAATTAAAATATGTGTGATTTGTCTCATTTTAAATAAAAAGATTAGTCAAAAAAAAACCCCAATATCTAGGTAAAGTATTGGGTCTCTAATTTTAAAGTCTTTGGGTCTAGAGCTGAAAGTATAAATAGGAGGAATATAGAAGAAAGGGGCAATTCCAGAACACACTCATACACACACACACACACACACACACACACACACAATCACACACACATACACACATACACACACACACACAATCACACATACCCCACCCACCCATCTGCCCACCCACACCACCACCACCATCACAGATGTCCCTCTCTCATTTTAAAAGATGGGTCATGCTTCTGGCTAGTCTTGAACTTCTGAATTCTCTAACCCTCCTGCCTCACAATCACAAAAGGTGATGGCAATTACACAAAACCTCTCATTGCCATTTCTTCAGACTAAAAAGAAGTCACAAGTGTGAACACCTCTCTCCTATTTCTCCTGCTTTGGCCTAGGTATGGGCCATGGTGTTGTGCAATAGTTACAGCAAGCCTTGTCCCCATAGCAGAGAACAGAAGGGTAGAAGAAACCTCCAGAGCCTTGAAGATGTTCCTTCTCTGTGTACCTGCTGGGAATCACTGGGCACATTTGAGCCCTTGCCTTACCTATCAAGGGCACGGAATCAGATGTTGCTGGCATGATCTCAGCCACAAGCAGCATGAAGACAGTCAGGGAAAGTAAGACAGTTATTCCTGAAACACAAATGTGAGGAGTTCCTTAGGCAGAATGGAAAACAACACAGAAATTCCATCTCCCAGGAGCTCACAAAGGGAGTTGCAGAGCACTAGCTAGGTGGCACCATTAAGTCCTGTGGTTTCTGTATATACAGGCATATGCAGTTTTCTGGGTACGGTTCCCATCACCACCTGGAACCCAAAGGAATCTCAAAAGGAGGCAAACTTAGAAATCACAATGTTGAGAGGACCAAGCAGCATGATTACTTCTCAGGGTCTTTCCTTAGTACTAAGAAGAGTTTAACACAGCAGGATCAGGAAACCGTATGGCCGGACTTGGTTTCTTTAAGGTTTTGCCTCTGCAGTTTAATTAGCTGTGTGACCTTGGATAAGATATTTAACATTCTAAGCCTTATGCCAAGAAGGCAGACAATATGTGAAAGCTTTCTTATACACATTAAATATGTATTTACTTAGTAATTTTGTGATATAAGAAGCTCATTCTATCTTTCAATATCTCACTTTTCATGTCTTCACAGGGAATTATAACAAACTTCATTCTTATTGTAATGTGTACAATAATTTACCGAGGCAAGCTGATATTAAGTTAATGTGTCTACCATCCATGCTGGAGGCTGGCTAGCTGCCACTGAGGAGCAAGGTGGGTGGAAGTGGGGGGTAGATAGCCCATCGGGGTAGAAACTGATCTGGTCTCTTGCTCTATCCTGTCTTCTTCACAAGACCACGGAATCCTTGGATCCTGCCCGATTCTCTGAAAGACATTCCGTATCTTTAAGAGCCAGAACCAGGAGTTTCTGATGTTGTGAGGATGATCCTGCTTATAGGCCCATGAATCCTGTAGAGATATCCTCAGAGAAAAAAAAATATGAATACTTACCAAGAGAGATTTTCTCTCCAGAGTCTGCAGGCAGCAAGAATACCAGCAGAGCCAGGGCTGAAATGAGCACACAAGGTATGAGCAGGTTGAGGCCATAGTAGAGTGTCCTACGGCGCATGGTTACCGTGTAGGTGACATCTGGATATGGCTCTTTGCAACACTCATAGAACTTCTCATTCCTTTTGCCAGGGATTCCTGCATGGGGTGCCAGAGAAAGTAATGAGGCCATCAGGTCACCAGAATATACATATCTTTTTTTTTTTTTTTTTTTTTTTTTTTTGGCCAAGAATGTACTACACAGGAACACAGCCCCTAAAAAAAGGGTAATGGGTGTTTTAAACAAACCCTTCCTCATATGCTATAGCTATTTAAAGGTATCTCAGTGATCTTCAAACCAACTTATAGATATTGTTTTGATGAATTAGAAGTACTTACACAATGTTAATTTTATAGCATCACAAATTCAGTTATAAGCATGTGCCACCGAAGAGTGTTTCTGTCAAAGATGTAAGAAATGTCCACGGTGATAGTCCAGCCATACTATCAGACTAGAATGGATCCCATGTGCACATAAAAGCTGCACCAACATTGCTAGTTTACCATCCCTTACTGATTCTGTGACTGGCTTACTTTGTGTATTATAAGTGACTTCCATCACGTTCACACAGTAAGATTACATAATGGCACTTCTCAGAATGTATACCTTATAGTAAATGACTCATAATAATATGGGTTTGGATTCTGAATAAGTGCAGTATAGGTTCCTATTGATTAAAAATAAATGTCAAAATGGCTATAGAGAGAAAAACAATCAAACTATTTTTCTAAGACTTAGAGATTTGCCAACAGGGGGTAAATTGTCCTGCAGGCATCATGTCAGGAAGTGCATCTGCTAGAAGGAACAATTTCTCAGAATCTCAGATTAGTTTAAAAGATTGAAAATGCTAGAGTGACCAGTTTGCTCCCTGTCCTAGACAGGACAATGGATTTAGGAAATTATTTTTAAACTACTTGGCTGACCCTTTGCATCCTCCCACCCCATGTTGAACTATGATATGTACTCTTTACCTTAAAATCCAAAGCCCACCCCGTCTCGGCAGAGTGCTGTCCTTGTGTCTTCCAGTGTGCCCAAACACTACTGTTTGTACTTTTGACTGAGCTCCACTTTTGATTTTCTTCATTTACATTGTCACTACAGTGTGCAGTCCAGCCATACCATAGGACCAGCACAGACCCCTTGATTGCACAGAATCTGCACCAGCACTGCAACTCTAACAGCCCCACCATGGCTGTTTGCTGCATTTGCTAATTGTTTTCTGCTTCTCATTCTGGAGCTCTCGGGACATGATGGAAGAGACTGCCAAGTGTAGTAAATAAAAAGAACACTGGAAAATCCCCAATTTCTTCAGCTCACACAAGCAGAAGGCACATTCTTTTTCAGGGAGACAGCATCTTGGTCTTGGCTAGCCTTACCCATGAGATCCCATTCTCCATTGGGGATATAGCTGCTGATATCTGCCTCTTGCATCTGCAGGTCCAAGGACCACCCTCCATAGGACCAGGACCCAAACTTCAGTTTGCACTGCTGCACATCAAAAGGGAACCAGCGTACATCGATGTAGCAGGAGCTCTTGAATATGCCTATGTGAGCATAGGAAGTGATCAGAGGACTGAGATGGAGCCAACTGAAACAGGCTCAAAATATACATCAGGTTCCACAGCCCACCCACCACCCCAAACTCTCACTACACCTATTTAGGACATACTGAGGTGCCTCCACACCTTCCTATTTTTTCCTTTGCAAAACTCTCTAGAGTAGCTCAGCTGAAGCTTCATTGCCTTTTCAAATTAAAACACAGTGCTAGCCTCTGTTATGGGAGGCTTTTCTTATGAAACTGTGCAAATTATTCATTATAAACTTTATTTGCCATGGGCACATTCAGACTCTGAGCAATATGAGAGAAAGAAAGGGCATCATAAATCTCCAAGACATTGATATAGATGATGAAGAACTTAAAAAGAGAATTGGAAAGAGGTGGGGAGAGGCTGTTGTTTTTAAGCAGCAAATTGAGAAAATATTTAGTTATTTGAATACACACAGATACATATATGTGTACACACAGACACACACACACACACACACACACACACACACACACACACACACATATATATATATATATATATAATTGCAACCTATAATTGTTCAGTTTCCAGAGTTAGGATGAATAGGTACAAAATTAAAGAGAGGCGAAAGAGGGAGTTTGGTTACAAAGGTAGATTCTACTAAAAGAATGTGCTCTTTCCTGCCCACAGTCTGGACTGTGCTAGAAGACACATATGGCTGAAATGCCCCAGTGCTAGTGGGGCCAGGGCAACACACTTCACATTTCTTTGACTGAATTAAAAGACCGAATGGAGGATGGAACTGAAGAGCTTTACACTCATAAGCTCCAAGACACAGCCACTGCTGAGATAACATAATGAACTCTCCCTATATAGGTATGACTTAGAATCCCAGATACTTGGGAAGAGGAGTCAGGAGGATGACAAGTCCAAGAACATCCCAGGCAACTCAATGATTCCCTGACTCAAAACAAAAGGGCACACGGGTTAGGGATATAGTTCAACAGTATACTACCTACTTAGTATGAATGAGGCTAAAAACTTTATCTGCAATACTATAATACACACATAGGTGTATGTATGTGTGTGTGTATGTATATATCACATACATGTGGCCTACAGAATTACTCCAGATTCTCACATAAACTTGAAAGTAACTACGGGTACTCTCCTACCATTAACAATTGATTCTAAATTGTATTTGATTCCACTTTTATAAAAAGGACCCAAGAAGAAGATGAAAACGATTCACAGGTTGTCTGAGGGTGGCATCAAGATCAGTTAACTGCTGTGAACAGTCAATGGATGACGGGGACACTCTGAAATTGGATCGGTCATGGTGCTCCTCTCGCTTCAAATGTATAATATGCAAATTCTACTGCCATGCACCTGTTAAAGAATAAACACATGGAGAGGGCTGAAGATATGGTTCAGTGGTTAGGAACACAGGCTGAGCTTTTAGAGGACCCAGCTTCAATCCCCAGCAGCCACATGGTGACTCACAATGGTAACTCACTGGTGACTCAATTTAAAGTGTGCTAGAAGTCAACATACAGCCCAGTATGCAAGGTGCTTGCAGTGCGGAGGAAGGGCTGGAGTAGGCAAGCAGATGATTTAAGACAGAAAGCCTGAGAAGCAACACTTCTTTAATCAATATAAACATCAGTGAAAGGGATCTGTCTCTGATAGATTCAATCACTTATTCATTCATTTATTGACACGAAGCCACCTGCAGTTGAGGAGTGATGGATTATAAGGTGAGCAAACACAGATTCTGTCTACAGAATTCTTATCACCTGCTAACAGGAAGAACATTGTAAACAATAGGCCAAGCCAGCTTTGCTGTGTCCTTTCAGATGGGAGGGGGCTAAGTGCTAGAAAAGGATGTGGTAGGCATTCATGTGTAGTTCTGAGAAGTTATATGTTCAAGAGTTACATATGTCGAAAGGGTGTTAGTGTGTTGTGAGCGGAGAGGTAACAGTGTGGCACAGGGTTAGACATTTGTTATGAGCCAATTACAATGAGGAAGATAATTCTTGAAAATTCTATTAAAAAAATCAAAAGATAAGGTAGAAAAAAATAATCCCTATATACTAAAACACACCTTGAATGTGTGTCAGAGGGCAGCAGTTTCTCAGGCTATAAACTGCTCAACAAGCAGCCCAGGATTCTGTGAGTCCCACAGTAATGACAGGCAGGATGACAAATCAAGCCCATAAAGTTCTTTATCACCAGGAGGTTAAGAAGGAAGAAACCAGTTGACAAGTCACCAATGGATGCTCCCTGGAGAGCACTGGTCCTTGCATCTATCTTGTGAGAAGTCTTGAGTGCATGAACCCAAGATGTGAACCCAGAATGCCCACCATCTTCCCAGTGTTGGTATACCTGTCAAGTTACTGTGCCAACTAGAAAGAGATGAAAGAGAAAGGCCTGCCTATCATGTTTATGGGCACAAAGAAGAGTTTGAAATTACTCAGCAACGGAGGCTAGAGTGTGAATTAACATTAGTAAAAGCATGTGGCAGGCTCTGGCAAAGACATTCTGAAATGTCAATATCCTATTAGAGACGACACCCAGAATGAGTTGAGGAGACATGTGAGAGTTCAGATGGGAAGGGAAGCGGGAGTGAGGATTCACCATGGAGCCATTCCTCCCCTCAGGAGAGGAGCCAGCCCTTCCCTTAGGAGGTCAGTCCTTGGGACAGATGTAAATAGGTGCTTAAATCTTCTCACTGGAATGAGTCCAAGATCTTACCTGGAGGGAGATACTGGCAATGCCCAGATGCATTTACCAAGACGTTGGTGTGGAATGTGGCATCAAACCGTTCATCAGCACTAGAAATAGAAAAAGGATTCATGAGTCAGCACCTGCAGGCAATGGGTTTCTCGGTGTCCTGCAGAACTGTGCTCAACCAGTCAGAAAAGTAGCAGCTCTTTGAAGGGTTCCTGCTTGTAGCTGGACAAGCTCACACCTGCCTGGGAGAGCAAATGTGGCTTATCTGGAGGGTCTTCTTATGGAAGAGCCAATGTTCACTCTCACTTCATATAGATTGTAATGTTGTAGGTTTTTTTTTGTTGTTGTTGTTGTTGTTGCTGTGATTAAAGAACCCCAACAAGAGCAACTTAGAGAATAAAGGTATCTTTTTGGTTCACAATTCTAGGTTATAGGAAAGTCAAAGCAAAAGCTTAAAAGCCTTGTGTACACAGTCAAGAGCAGAAAGAATAAACACATAATCCCCTATTCCCTTTCTTTCTCAGCTAGTCTTGCCTGGTTCAGGACTCTGCCATTGTGTAGTACTATTCCCGAGGAGACATGAACAAATATCTACTCACCCTAGATAAGGGGCCCAGGACAGGCTTAAAGTAAGGATACCATCAAAGTCCAACTGGATGAACCAGTAGGTTTTATTGATGGGGACTATTGACAGGAATATGGTTAAGGGGTTACTTACAGGGGCAGAAATGACTCAACATATTTGCACCATTAAAATCTATTTCAGAATTGGCGATAGTATCCAATCTCTAGAATGGGATTCATACTTGACTAGTGTTTAAAAAAAAGTTAACAACTCCTGCCAGCCATTTCTTAAGTTTTTTACATTCTTATGTTTTGAAATCTGAGACTTCAATGATCCTACAGAGGCTTCCCACTTGAGATCAGGCAGTTCCTAGAGAGAGTGAGCAAGTGTTCTAGTTCGCTTACTGTTGCAATGATAAACATGACCAACAACAACTTAGGGGGGATAGGGTTTATTTGGTTTGTAGGTTACAGTCGATTATCACTGGAAGCCAAAGCAAGACTTAAGGCAGGAATCTGGAGTCAATTGAAGCAGGATTGGAGTCAGAATTACCACAGAGTAATGCTGTTTACTGGCTTACTCCCCAAGTCTTTCTCAGCTTGCTTTCTTATACAACCACGTGCCCAAGAGTAGTGTCTTAGTCAGGATTACTATTGCTGTGATGAGACACCATGACTAAAAGCAACTTGGGGAGGAAAGGGTTTATTTCAATCACGGTTCCCATGTAAGAGTTTATCATCTCGAAGGCAGTGAAAGCAGGAATCTGGTGACAGACAGGAACAGCAGAGCCCCTAGGGGAGTGCCACTCACTGCTCCAGGTGGCCTGCTCAGCTTGCTTCCCCACAGAACCCACAAACACCAGCCCAGGGGTGGCCCCAGCCAACGGACTACCTGCCCCCTCATTCGATTTTATGGGGGCATCTTCTCAGTCAAGGCTTCCTCCTTTATGATAACTAGGTTGACATAAAACCAGTCAGTATAGGCAGCATAACCCACAGTGGGCGGGCCCCCAACCACCAATCATTACTCAGGAAAATGTCAGAGCGATCTGTCCACAGGCTAACCTGATGGGGCAATTTCTCAACTGATATTTCTTCTTCTTCAGGTGATTCCAGTTTGTGTCAAGTTGAAAAGCTAACCAGCACACCAAGCTTCAAAAGTCTCTTTCGAATCTAAACTAAACAAATTGGAGCCATACTCCTACCACCTACGGTATCAGGCTCCAGTGCCCAGGGCCCTCACGGCCCAGTGTAGAAACTGTCCCTTACCACCAGAACCTGCTATATTACTTATGGTCAATGGTGAACCCATTTGCCCTTTAGGACTGATTACCCCAAAGGAAACTAAAAGAAAGGTCACTGCCTGCTTACTCCATTATCTGTGCCTTTTGCCTCACATCCATCCTAGAGCTTTTCCCTGTGTCTCTCTCGGAGTGCTTTACAGCCTACACACACACACACACACACACACAAACAAACAAACAAAACAAAAAAGATCTTTCTTAATAATAGTCATTTTCTTGTTCCCATACCAGATTAAAGTCAACTCTATGTGGCTTCAAAACGCCAGCCTTTATGTCAATAAAAATAAATGGCCTGAAGAAAACATCAGCAGGGATGGGGAGAGAGTTCATTGGGGTCGTGAAAAAGTCAGGCAACACTGTTCACATCCGTAACTACAGCAGGGGTGGTCAGAGAGACCTGGATTCCAAAGCTCCACCAGCCAGCATAGGCAAACCAGTGAGCTTCCAGCTCAGTGTGAGAACCTGTCACAGGGCAGGAGCATGGATAGTGATAGAGGAAAACAATGGGTGTCCTACCTGGCCTCTGCGAGCTTGCACACACACACACACACACACACAAACACACACACACACACACACACACTAAATAAATAAATAGAAAACCCAGGCATCCAGCCAAGGTGTTGGCAACACACTATAAAGTCCCCCTCAATTTAATAAACAAGGTCCCAAACTGGGACTTCCCATGCAGACAGCATCTCAGGAAGCCTGCTTTATGCCTGAGGTCCCTCAGTGGAAAACTCAGAGTCACAAGGCACCAATGATCCATCTTCACTGGGAGCCACACAATCACCAGTAAGTATTTTAAAACATTTAAAAATAAAAGAAATTAAAAGGGGGAAACTTCCGATGGAAATGATAAAAAATTACTGCTTAACAAAAAGTGTAATATCCTCTTCAAATTCAAGAATATATTACAACTGGGAAGCAAACAGAAACCAAAGCTGCGGTTGATGAAGTAATTTTAAATGCATGGTGTGAGATTCTGCTGGTAAGCATCACAAAAGACAAGTGGACCAAAAATGATGAATGAATGCCACACAAAGGACAAGGCCAGCAGAGCCCACGTCATTGACAGGAAGACAAGAGCCAGAGTGGGAGGGAGAAAACGACCCAAGAAGAAACCACACAAAGGAATTGTCTAAGCAGAAGGAGGAGACCATTCAAGTGTGAAGGCAGGGAGGGGTATTTATACAAAGGCCAGAGAGCTGGAGTCCCACGCATCTGTCCTTGGGGAGCTTAACAGAACAATGAGGGTAAAATGGATGGAGATAGAGAGTGAGAGAAGAAACTTTTATACTCATCTGGGAATGGAGAACAGCCTCACTGGGATGTGCTATGCAGACAGCTAGACTATCTGGAGCCATACTGGAGAGGTACATTCTGGGCTGGCTAGAGATGGGCATCAAACAGACGAAAGTGTGCTTTGTAATGCAGGCAGTGTATAGCTGTGAGTCTTGCCTAGCCAGGAACTCTAAATCCTACTGCCTCAGTCTCCCAAGTATTATGACTACAGCTGTGCATGACCACACCTACCCAACATTTGGATCTGATTAAAGGCACATCTGTAAAATCTCCTAAAAAGAAGTTCTTTTGTTACTGCCATAGCCATTTTGCTCTGATAAGTGTACTAACAGAATCTCCCATTTTTTAAAAATAAATATTACATTAAGGAAAAATAAATTCAAAAGGGGAAAATGCACGAGACTTACTTATGAAAGAAAAATAGGATGGAGTTGATGGAGTTTAAAGGGAAGGAGGGAAGCCATTCATCACAGATGGATTGGGACACATCTACCTCCCTACACAAAACTCCACAGGGAGAGACAAAGGGTGGAAACAAGTTTGGCTACATCTGCACATGACTGCCAGTGAGTCCCATTATATATAGAAACTGGAGGGACATCAGCTTCTACACTGACTCAGGAGAGTATTATAACTTTCCAGCTTTTTCTCGAAGACCTCAGGGCTCCATTTTCTTAAGAATTTCATAAATCAGAAAGCTCTGAACACCCCAGAAACAACTTACAGACTATATGAAGTTCAAGAAAAACAAAGGCCAAAAACAAAGAACAATCATTATGCTTACACTTTACACATCAAGAAAACTTTGACTACTTCCAGGTTACATCTTGTTTTACAGGTTACTAGTAAGATTTTAAGGCATACTATCAAACCTTTAAAAAAATCAAGTACTGACAAAAATGTATTCATATGCTGTTATGCAAAAATGCTTTTAAAATCTGTACATTTATCTTTGTTTTTTAAAATAAAGTTGTTCAATTATAAAAAAGACCCCAGAACTCAAAAACATGTCCGAATCTCAGAGAATGTCTATTTTCTTTTTGTTGTGTATGAAAATGGATATAAAACCTACCATCGTTCAAATGACTGGATCTCAAATTTTAGCTCTTCAAAGACAACCAGTGTATTCATGTGGTTCATTGTCCTCCCTTCTGGGTAAAAAGTGTAAAGGCATCTTCTCTTCCCCTGAATGCACACACACTTGAATCTCTTACACATGAGTCACCACATAAACCTTCAGTCTGCCATTGCCCGTTTGAAAAGTTCATGTTTGTGCATATCATTTCTCATAGTGAACCTCTGTTTCTACCAAGGTTGATGATCCACAACATTCACACAAAGTATCAGATGTGTACTAGAGCCCAGAGTTTTTGTATATTTTAAGTTTGGAGTTTTTGTCTGACTTATTTTTATATTTATAATAAATACCACCATGGGCATCTGTTAGATCCATGATTCAGTTATGAAAAGAAGCAGTTACTAAAAGCTTTTCCTTCAAGTATTCAGATTAATTTAATTGAAGAGTTTTCAGGGCCACAAGAGAAATAGGCTACATACGAGAAAAAACACTGTTGCCAGTAGCAACAGCAAACCTGGGTGGCTCCATGATTTCTGAATGTTGTTCATCCACACAGAGCACTGAGATGAACAGGACTGGAACACTGCAGCTGCAGTCCAATCAGACTGCTGTGTTCAAGGTAGCTGATTCATGATTCTGTCCCATAGGCAAATTGACTTCATCAATAAGTGATACAGAAGTAAAATTGTGAGTGAGATTTGTGCTAATACCACTTTATCTGTTCTAAACATTAAGGCTAGATAAAAAAAATATTTGGAAAGAAAAAGCCTTGAGACAAACCTCTGAGTTTAAAAATAGCTCGCTCTCTCACCTCCCCCCTCAGAAACTCAGGTGTCCAGAGACCAGAACACAGTAGCAACTATGTAGGAATCTTCACCCCAAAGCCATTGATGCTGATAACACTGGAGCCAGCTCATGATAGCCTAGAGCAGTGGCTCTCAACCTTCCCAATGCTGCCCCCCTTTAATATAGTTCCTCCTGTTGTGATGACCCACAGCCATTAAATTACTTTCGTTGTTTCTTCATAACTGCAATTTTGCTACTATTACAATAAAGAACTGTAGTGTAAATATTTTGGAGGCAGAGGTTTATAAAGGGGGTCTTGACCCACAGGTGGAGAACAGTTTTAAAGGGGTCCACTTTACTCTTTTCTCTGCTTTTGTGTGTATCTGAACATTTTGTGTTAGTCTGAAAAATGTACAATCTATCTTTCCCCATCCCCAGTGTCTGGAAAATGCAATACCTAGGCATAGTTTTTGAGAACCTCAGATCCGGTCCCATTTTCCCATCAAGAGCTGCCTTTCTAGGTTGTCTCAACTTTCCACCAGCCAAAGAGATCATGAGCCTGCACTTAGTATGAGGAGAACTCTGAGCCTTGTCCTCATATCTAACTACAGAAAGGACAATGAGGAAATTTTATATCAAATATTGGGGTTTTTTATCTTGAAATGGTCTGTTGAGTTGGGAAGATATATGCAGGCAAAAATGAAGATATCCATGTCTCTGGCAGAGGCACAAAATTGCATTATAAATCCAGGGCAAACTGGAACATGGGAGCTTTGGGAAGCTGGACTTCTCAGTGTATAGGTCTAGCCCCAAGCAGTTATGTGGGGAAAGGATCTTGGAAGCAAACGGAAGGTGCCTATGGGACTCCCAATTGTTTTCAGAGCCAGTAAAGATGTAAAAAAAAAATGAATCTTCAGCACTGAGCTAGATAGCATAAGACAGGACTAACGGAGCTCTCTTATGAACATCCCCTCAGCTCTGACAGAATACCTGGTTCTGCATCAAAGACAAGCTTGTCCTAGCCACTTCAGCTTTCTCTGTAGCATTGGCATCTACTGCACAGCATGGGGGAACCAATCTTATGGCAGGAAGGTGAAAAATGAAGAAGGAAGAAGGGAGTGGAGGTAGAGTCACTGGCTTGAGAAAAACAGAGGGGGAGCAATCTCTACAAGGCTCAGCAAGACCAACACCATAGGGCAACTATTGACCAGAATGAAACTGTATCCAGGAACTAGTAAAGAATTTTAAAAGACGTCAGCTGCACTGTACTGCTATATACTGGTATAGGGACACAGATACTGATGTGTAAAATCCATCACTTGGGTGAAGAATGAGGTCTCAGGAGAAATCAGCCCATTCCCTCTAAGCTCCAAGTTAAAAAAAAGATGAAAGTATGATTTATCTGAAAACAACAAAATCATCAGGCATGGAGGCAATCCATCTGTCTCAAAACACAGTAAGTTTAAGGCACAATTTATTCCTAAAGAAAGTGAAAAAGTCATTTCTAACAACATGTTAAGATACAAAAGTTTTCATGATATAAAACAGGTCTATATTGAGGTATCCATAAAATGGATAAACTATAATAGATAAATTTTATATAAACTTTACTTTGACTTTTTTTATTCTAAGTGTCTGCAATCAGCTCCATGTAGCTTTTCATATCACATAACAAGAGATATTTGAATATCATCATATTATTATAGTCATTTCTTTTATTTTTTTAAGAAATTTTTATTTATGTATGTGAGTACACTGTAGCTGTCTTCAGACACACTAGAAGAGGGCACCAGATCCCATTATATATATCTGTGAGTCACCATGTGGTTGCTGGGAATTGAACTCAGGACCTCTGGAAGAGCAGTCAAGTGGAGCCATCTCTCCAGCCCTTCATGATCATTTCTAAGATCTTAGGACAGTAGCACAGCTCCTGTTATTGTGGTGACCCTTAATCATAAAATTATTTTTATTGCTACTTCTTAACTATAATTTTGTTACATTATAAATCATAAATATCTGTGTTTTCCATTTTCAATGGTCTTAGACAACTCCTGTGAAAGGGTCATGACCCACAGGTTGAAAACCAATGTCTTAGAAGTTGCGCCTAAAACATAGGGAGGAAACTTCCAGAAGAAAGAGAATAACCCATGGTCTAGCACCAATCTCAGACACTATTAATGATTCTCTGTTATACTCACACACAGGAGTCTAGCATGGCTGTCCTCCGAGAGTCTCCACACCGCAGCTGACTTAGACAGATGAAGATACCCACAGACAATCACTGGGAAGAGGTCAAGGACTCTTATAGGGGGAAGGAAGGCCCAGAAGGGAATAGGAACTCCACAGGAAGACCAACACAATCAACTAACCTGGACCTTCAGGAACTCTCAGAGACTGAGCCATCAACCAAAGAACACACATCAACTGGAATAAGGCCCCTGGCACATATGTAGCATGAGTGTAGCTTGGTCCCTATGTGAACCCCCCAACAACTAGAGCTAGAGCGGAGGTTCTCCCTAACGCTGCAGCTTGACTGTGGTATCCATGTTCCCCAACAGGGCTGCCTAGTCTGTCCTCAGTGGGAGAGGATGTGCCTACTCTGGCAGAGACTTGATGCACCAGGGTGGGGGGAAACCTAAGTGTGGAGGGCAGCCTTTCAGAGGAGAAGAGGCTGGGGATGGAGATCTCAGGGACGGGGTAGGGAGACCAGGACCAGCATTTGGAATGCAAATAAATAAATAAAAAATTAAAAGTAAAAGGTTAAATCAGTTGTTAAAAAGACCCAATTTGCCAGACTTTAGCAATGGTATGATGGGAAGTAGTTTACAGAAATGATAATGTATATAATAAATAATAGAATTCAAAAAAAGGAAAAAAAAGAATAAAATAAAATTGTGGCTACAAAGGAGAGAGGTTCAGAAGGGAGGAAATAGGTTGGGGATAGATAGGAAGATGCAAAATAACAGCTATACAAGGCGACTAACTTGTAATACACAACATGACGTTTATAAGTAAGTGGCGTTGGCTGACCTATCACTCCCAATGATGGGCACATCACTGACTTCACTCCCGTGATGGTTTTACATTTATATCTCCCTTAATATACTTTAAACATAAAGAATGCCATTTATTTTGAAGCATCCTTTCTTTTTACCATTACACATTAAATTCAATATAATACCATACATGTTTCTGTGACAATTACAACTTGATTTAACACTACAGAGGTCCTAAAAATCCTCTAAAGAACACAGGAAAATACTATGTAGCATTAGCAATGCTTCTGCTTGTTTCAGATTGGGTCCAGCTGGACATTATTAGCATGAGAAAAGTGTTTACACTTAAAGTTCACATGTCTCTCAAATTCGTTCTTTCTCTTTAAAATTCTCTTACCTAGTAAACTTTTGCTCCATATTGTAAATCTCGAGATCTATTGGTCCAATCACATAAAGATCCCATTGGAGCTTTAGTTGTAATAACATTAAATTTTGCTTGAGAAAATTTGCTGTCTTTATGGCATTGTGTTTACCAGGCACAGACTGATGAAACTAGATATTTAGGAAAGTTTTTTTTTTTCCCCCAGTGTAGATGGGTAATGTTTAACACCGGCAGATGCTGGCCATAAAATCAATCACATAACATTATCTAAATGTTTGTGGTAAGAGAACTGAAATATATTTCATATTTATATTATTTTCCCCTATTGAATATATTTTGTGTAGACTCCTTGAAAAAAATAATCGATTAATGATACCTTATTCTTTTCTCATGTTTTAAATTTTTTTAATTTTCTTGTTATTTGAAATTATGTGGTTTCTAGGATTTTTTTTTTTTGTGATGGCAAGTAACAGTTTTATTTTGTGGCACATGCTATATAGTCAGTGACTATTCAAGAAGCATTTCCATCGCCGTCCAGGGGATGCCGGAACAGGTGACAGCACCAGCTACTTATGTGTGGCTACATATGGCTTGGTAACTTGTTCTACCCAATCATATATCTTCGCAGATATTGTCCCTTGGACTAAAATTCAGATTACCAAAGGATACTTAGGTCAAATGAAATAAGATACCAAGCCTTGAGAAGATATGGATTGATATATCAAAAATACAAGTTACTAAGAGGGGAAAGCTGATGTGGAAAGGTTGTACGCCATATGGTTTCAATTCTGACTCTTGAGAAAGAGCCTGGGGTTGGAGGGAGAGGATGGACAGGTCAGACACAGAAAGCACTCTTGGACACTAAATATGTTGCCAGTCAGCAGACTGAGGATTCAAAGATTGGGGTCTCTGTGCAGGGTGTACATATCTGGGCTGTTAGAATTTAGCCAGTGTTAAGAGTTCTCCACCTGGGTTCTGAGACCAGTGCTAGAGGTTTATTAATGACCTGGACCTCTTTCAACTACCAGCCTCTATAGGTTCTCTTCTCTGGCTTTTTATAGCCCTTTCTCCTTTAGTCTCAGCTTTCTGCTTGCACTCACAGAGCCCTTTCTTTCCCTTTCTTCCTGTATGGAATACACGTGAACTGTTCTGCTTTTTTTTTCTCTCCCATTTGTTAGGAACCTCTTACATCCCAGTGGCTACCACCAAGAAAAGTCCCTCCTGTGAGGTTGCACTTGGAAGGCAGGGGGAGAGATGGGATACCTGCCAATGCTCAGGAGCGTGGGCACCATGAGGGCTGCTCAAATCCTAGGTAAAGTCTGGGTGAGTAAGGCGTGGGATGCTCAGGTGGGACAGCAGTCTATCCCAGGGGGTGTGCTCTCCCTTTTGTCCTCCCTGGCCAGGGTAGAACAGTCGTGGAGTTATCTACAACTATATAGGGAAAAAAATGCCATTGATCCCGTGAGACTGGTATTTAAATCACACATTTTCCCTTTAAATCCCTTCTAATGTAAGTATTAAAAGATCCATACTTCTATATTTTTTGCATTCAAAACAAACTTGTTAAAGATTTACAATATTTACTTGGGTACTTACTTCTCTGGATATTTGATTTTCATAGTTCATCTTTTCTGTTTTTGCTTTTACCTCCTGCATCTAGATGGCTTAAGTTCTCACGAAATAGCTTACAGATTTTCTTCTTTAGTTATTGCTGAGAGATTTGTGTTTTGTCTTGTCTGTTTTTGTTTAACCAGCTGACTCATCCACATGGTTTTAGGTGATTAGCTGTGATGATGCTGACTGGCTTCTCCACCGACTCACTGCATTTCTTCTAGCCTCTTACATTTTCTTTGCTCCTTCCCCTCTCACTACCAGATGGAGGATAAATATGCAACTCCTGTTTCTGTTGATTGTTTTCATTCATTTCTAAGTTATATATTTTACTAACGCTGGTGTTTCTAGGGTCTTCCTGGAAGAGCATTTTCCTCCATACACTATATAAACACTGCCTCTCACTCTATTCTTTTTCAATACTTTAATTCCACTACTGCTTTTTGGGATGATGCGGTCTTGAACCCACAGCCTTGGTATATATACTAAGGAGACATTCTATGTCCCAGCTACGCTTGCACCCTATTTTTTTAAACATTAAATTCAGCTTTTATTATCTTCTACATTCCAGTTTGTTTCTAAGCAAGCCCCCAGCATTTTACCTGATTTTAAAAATGATTTACTTTACCTATTCTTCTCATACCTCACTCCTAAAATTTATCTTCTGGTCATTTCTTTTATGGCAGTGTGCATCCTGCATGGTAAGTTTCTTCGGTCTTTGTTTCCCTGGGAACGCCTTTATTTTATCTTCGGTATAACATGGCTTAGCTTGGGACAGAATTCTAGATTGGCAAATATTTTCTTTTAATGTTTAAAAGTATTATGACACTTTGGGCTCCTATTGTTGTCTTTCAAAGGCCTGATTCTGTCTAATTGCCATCTCTCCCTCATCTGGTTATCTTTTCTCCTATGCTCACCATCTTTTGGCTTCAGCCTTCTGCAGCTTTATTTGCTCAGCATTTCTTTGTCTTTTTTCTTATTGCACATGGCACCTCAGACTCACATCTCCTGAACCTGAGGATCTATGCTTTATACTGATATTGTTAAATTTTCGAAAGTCTTGTGGATTGCGTCTTCTATATAGAAAGCACTGTTTCGGTGGAAAGCTCCCTTCCCCCACAGCACGCACTGGGGTTAGCTGCTCCCACACTGTAGACTGCCTGAGCTATTCTGCAGCTGGTTGTAGATTATAAGCGATTGACAGATGTAGCAACTGAGCTTTGGGGGGAATGCTTTAACTGGTACAGCTTTACCTCCCTGCCCATTGTAGATCAACAATTTTATTGTTCATTCCCAAACCCTTTTTATATCATATAAATCTGTACTGGTTTGGCTTTTCCACCTAACTGGCCAGGGCATCCACCTTCCCTCATGGAACTTAATACACTGTAAAACACGTTCAGTTTTCAACTTACGTGGAGGTTGAACCTTTACCAGTTTTAGAAAGATGTGTTTTAAGGCTGTCCCTTCATTCTTTCTCTGGCTGCTTTCCATAGTACCACCAAGGTGTGTGGGACACCTGCTGGTTAGGCAAAGGTAGGAACCCAGTCTCTACTGATAAGAATTCAGTCTTCCAGACCTGATTTATGAGTGACCTTGGACATTGTAAATCTACAATTTACCTAATCTAAACTTAGTGGTGCTTTCTGTCAAGGACTACTCACACAGGAAGCTTCTGGGAAGACCTGATGCAGAGATGTGACATCAGCATCTCTGCTATATCTGTTTACTATTCTTTCCTACTTCCCTCTGAGTCAGGCAGGAAATTGCTTCTGCTCCATCAAGTGCATCTCACCTGGCGTCCTGTGCCTCCACTGAGTTTTTTAATTGGATGACTATTTCTCATTTCCACTAATTTTACTTGATTCTTGCTTTTAAATGGTATGTAGCTCTTTTCTCCTGTTTGCAACACTTAATTGTGTCTAATTATGTGTCTTTTGCTGTGTTTGTAAATGATTACTCAAAGTGGTTCTTTATTTTGTAACCGTAACTTAAAGAGCTCATTTTCAACCAAAAGTTTTTGAAGTTGTCTTAATTTCCAGTGCATTTCTGTTTGTTTGTTTGTTTGTTTCTGTTGCCATTGTTGTTTGCAGCATACAAAGTGGCTATGGAGGCAAGGTGTCTCAGAGGGTAAAGGTGTTAGGAAAAAGAAGAGAGTAGCGGGCATATGCTCCATGGAGGTGCAGGGAGGCCTGGGGGTAAAGGGGGATGCCTCTGTGGGACCCATGTTGGGAATCCCTTCCCCTGAGGGACCAGCCACACAATGGTATAGTAGAGAATAGAGTTTATTCAGGACATGGAGAGGGGAGTTAAGAGGGTGGTAGAGGCAGAGAGTAAGAAGAGAGAGAGAGAGAGAGAGAGAGAGAGAGAGAGAGAGAGAGAGAGAGAGAGAGAGAGAGAGAGGAGTAGAAAAGCAGAGGAATAGAGGCCAGCCATGAACACTTGGAGAGAGGGGGGGAAGAGAATGGGGAGAGGAAGGGGGGGAAGAGCAAGGGCACAAGACAGCCAAGGGAACAAGAAAGAGAGGAAGGGGCAAGTAGCCCCCTTTTATAGTGTCAGGTAACAGGGGCAGAGCATACCTGGAACTGTGGGGTGGGGTCTACCTAGCTGTTGCCAGGTAACTGTGGAGTGGGGTTTACAGAATCCCAACAAAAGGGACATTCCACCAAATGGGAAACCCTGAGTTTGATCCTGGAGACCCACAGGGTAGAAGGAAGGGACATCAAGTTGTCCTAAGATAGCCACATATGTGTGCTGTGGTACAGGTTTGCGCATAGAGAAATGAGTGAGGTCTGTGGCTCCTTCACAGGTTCTTCTGCATCATAGCAGCATGGGCCATTTGTTAGCTGAAAAAGATCAGGGCTCGTATGACGTCCCACAGCCCCCATGTGCAAGGTACATGAAGCTTACCGACTGGCACACTAGAACGAATACTGGATTTTTGTACAGTTACAATGGTTTGCTGACATTCAGGGGAAGCAGGGCTCCATGTGATGCACTAGAGGGTGGTTTTTTTGGGTTCTTTAGAGCCTCTCAGATCCCCCGACTTCTCATGCCAATATAAGTGGACCAAGGCTTTCCTGTGAGATGTTACTATCAAAAATTGAGCTGCATCAGGGATCACCTCATCTCCATTACAAACTCATAGTAGAGAGCAAACTTCCAGCACAGTGCAATCAAGCTTTCTTTCCATTTTCCTTTGCTGTGGATTGGAATTTGCCCATCCCCACTTCTCCTGAGCAGTTTTGAGTTGATCTCAGCCTCCCCAGTTCCATCCACCTCATAAGTTGTGAGAGAATATGTGCAGGCTATCCTGCTTCAGTGGATAATTAACTCTGTGACCTGCTACTCTTGAATGAATTAGCCAGGGCACAATATAGAAGTATAGGAAGAAGAGCTGGGCTTAACCTTATGAGCCTGCTAATAGCTTTCACGTTCCTTGTAACACAGTTCCACTTATCCCACAGAACTCTATGTGAAAGAGTTAATGAGATACAAATAAAAAATAATTTCAATTCCCAAATGATGTGATCCAATGTGGTCTACCAGCTTTAAACCCACAGAGAAAGAGAAGAAGTTGGCCAACTGAAAAGAAACTATTCCGACTAACATCATTATGCATGCTAAGACTGTCCATTATCATGGAAATTTACCTGCATGCATTGCTGATTCCCTGGACCAGCCTATCCCCAGCAAAGGGGCTGACCTGATGCCTATGCAAACTAAGAGCTTTCAGAACAATTTGGGGGATAAGGTTCTTGCTGAGGTTTCCTAGGGATTGACCAGAAGGTAACTAGTCTGATTGTTCTGAGACAGGATCTTGTTAAACAGCCTAATTTGGCTGGCCTCTCACAGCTCAATCACTTTGATATATGGATTTCAGCACTATGAGAACACACGCACACAATTAACTAAGATAGCTGTTAAGTTTCAAATGGTGACGAACTGTTTAAATATCATCTAACTCACAGATGACAGCCATATCAAAACAAGGAAAGAATAAAACTGCCTCCAGCCCAAGTCACTACCAGCTCTTTTGGGGGTGCACAGATATGTGCAAGCATTCCCAATCTCTCCATTTTGCTCTCTACTCCTCCTTAATGTATACAGTAAAGAAGTATGTAGCAGACAGAGCTCTTACTATGCAACCAAAGTAGTCACAAACTTGATTTTTGTCCATTAGGACTCTAAAGGGGGAAAAACCCAAATCTGCTTAAAGACACAAGGGCTATGGTGTCTTCTTGTGGCAGCCTAAGTTGCTTATACATCATTAGTTCTTCTAAGCTGGACAAGTAACTGCACATGACACATATGAAAGCATGATGACTATAAAAGCTGTAGAGATGCCACAGGAGTGACAAGTGACACCCTGTGCCAGGAATAATGACACACGGCTAATGACCCATGCTTTTTTCTTTGTTTTACATATTCTAAAGTGTGTCCCACAGAGGGCTGTACCACAGATATAGGTGAGGCCAAAATCACTCCCAAGAACTCTAATTCTCTCTAGAAAATAACTTATTTTTCAATATAGCAGTAGCCTGCCCTAGCAAAATGCAGAAATCAAGCCCCATGATCACAGTTCCAGTGAGGGTCTGACCTTTGATTATTATCGGATGAAAAGGAGACCTCTTTCCTGTATATGGTTAAAATAAGGGCCATATCAGGGTACAGACTTAGTCTTAACAAGCAGTAATAAGCTTCCATCTGCAATTGAGGACAGTCAGAGAACTGGAGCTTCTCTGACCCTCCTGCTTGCTGTAAGCAACAAGAGCCCTTGTCTTTAAGATATTAGTGGAAGCTGCATGGAAAGTTGCACGTGCCCTCTACCTGACAAGAAAAGCTCTGATACCTCCTTCTTCCATTTACAGTCTCTCTAAGTAATGCCCAAAGTGTACAGGCTATAACATCCTTTTTGTCTATTAAATAAAAACCTTTGGAGCCAATGAAATTCTACAAGTGTCTATAATCTCCAGTGTTAAGAATGTTACCACAAAAGATCTGGGATCTACGGCATTTCCCTACTTCCCTGTAACTCATCCACCTGATGTCAGGACCATGTGTAAATGCCTTGACTTACAACTTTCATTTTCTGACTACAAATAAATTCTACAGTGGATCATGTCATTCAGGGAGAAAAAAATCTATCCAAGATTCCTCTGAGCCATGGTATCTTATGGCTCAGAATAAACTCTCTCTTCTTCTATTAAAAACCCATCAGCTACACCAAAAATCAAGACATTTTTTAACTCTAAGAAGAAAAGAAACGTGGTAGATGCTGTGCCTGAGATGGTATATCCTAGAATTCTGGAATTCTCTGAGATGACTTTGAAAATCGCTCCCATAACAATGTGCCACAAAGCCATGAGGGAAAAGAAGGGAGAATGGAGATATTCTCGGCAAGGAATAGTAGATACAAAAGCAGCTCAGTGGGGAAATTGGAATTGAAAAATAGAGTAAGGGGTTAGAAACACACAGGCAAGGCTCAGTATTAGAGCAGAGAGAGACACAGAGAGAATGGGTGTCTTGAAGTCGGACCGGAAAATACCCACTCTGAACCATAAGGTCAAAGAAAAAAAATACCTTAGAAAATGAGAACAAAGCTTGCCAAGAATGTAAGGTGATAATGAAAGACCTAGAGGTATCGGTGTTGAGTCTCAAAGACAAAAATACGTGAAGGCCGATGGAGAGCAAACAGTATTTGAGGAAGCAATGGCTTTAAAACGTTCTCAAATTTAGCAAAATATATAAACATAGAGTTAAGAGGCGGAGTGGAGCATAAGAGGAACCCAAAAGGGATCAGGCCGACACTCATCATGAGCAAACACGTGAAAACTGAATGAAAAGGAGACTCTTAGAGCAGCAGCAGGTAGACAATAGGAGGAAATAACGAAGTCCGAGACACAAGGCATTATCAGAGACCAGAAGCAGGTGCACAAATGTGCCTCAAGTGCTGAGAGCAAAGATGGTCAGCACAGGGTTCTGTCCCTGGAGATACTGTTCAGGGACAATGAAGAATTGAAGAGACTATGTTTGAATGAAGTGAAAATAAGTAAGCTGATAAATATCCAGGAAAATCACTTTAGAGTAAAATGCCTCAGGGAGGTTCTTGAAAAGAGAAAATAAAGAAAGAAGATGATGTTTTGATATTTGAACTAGTAAGAAATATTTAGTACCATTATACCGCAAACCTTGATCTATATGTAACACAGAATATCTGAAAACACCCTAGGACAAATGAACAAAGAGATAATCTCAAAACATTATACAAACTAATTCTTGTTTTAAAAAACATGTTAGGCTGACCCACAGGAAGGAAAGCAGAGAAGATGAAACGGTGAAGTGAAACACACACATACACACACACACACACACACACACACATATTCATATACAGACATACATACACACACATACACACACACACACACACACACACACATAGACGCACACATTAAAAATGACTATATGACTATCAGGCAGAGTAGACCTTAGAGCAGAGAAAACTGTGACATAGGAATGTGTATTTACATAGTAATAAAAGCTCAATCCACCAAGAAGACTCAGCCATCAGAAATGTATTTTCAAACAAGGAAGCTGTAAACATCCTACAATATACTTACAGGCTTCAACACCTCTCTTAGTAAGAAATGTCAAGACATGTCAGACAGGCAGTGGAGAATACACCGGCGTTTCACCAACTCTCCACCAAGAGATTTGAATTTGAATTTACAGAACTCACTAGCAACAGTTGTGCTTATTTATTTTTGTTTGCCAGACATATCCTGAGCCACAATACAACCTCAGTGAATGTAAAAGAAGGGAAACATCAAAGAGTGGTACCTTTCCACAGAGGACTCACACCAGATGTGACAAAATAAAAGACTTCACATCTGTGGAAATGAAATACCAACATCTTATCCATGAACCAAAGAGAAGGCAGCAAGGAAACAAAATCCACAAAGGACTTGACAAAACCAAACTGTCCCAACAGGTAGGAGCTAGGAGAGAGCTCAGTTGATGAAGTGCTTGCTACTCCAGCATGTGGACTTAAGTCTGATCAATAGGACTCCTATTTGGGGGATGGGTGATGGGTGCTTGATGTCACAAGTGTAAAGTCCCCCTTCTGGGGAGACAGTGGCCAGCAAGATATCCCTGGGGTGTGCTGGCTAGGAGCACATGAAGAATGCCCCCTGTCCTCTAGCTTCAACACACATGTGCATGCACCTGTGAAACACAGAGGGAAAAACAAATCAATGTATGTGATCTTTGGGGAAGAAGAATATTACAAAAGTCAATGTTCCCATTAGGAAGGAGGCTATGTAAAAGATAAACTCACTGCACACATCAATGGCCACGGAGAAATCAGAAAATCCAGGTAGCAGGTAGGAAGGAAAAGGTGATGAGCATACATCCATAAAACCGGGAAGAGTAGGAAGAACAGTGAAAACCAACTAAACAGGAATCCAATCCCTGGAAAGACCAACAAAGCCGACAGCCTAGGAAATGACTCTAGGTGTACCTGTAGACCTACATACCGGGCACCCAAAGGATGGCACAGGGGACTGCAAACCTTCTCACACATCAGCAAGTTACATGAAATGCATTTGCCCCTTCAAATCCATAGATGCCCCAAACACGGCCAATCAATATGTGTGGGCTGAAGAGCCCAAACAATCAAACAAAACCCCACTTGATCCTTTTAAAAAAAAGTTGCCAAACAGAATAGATTCTAGTGGTTGCCCAGAATTCTTCCAAATATTTAAAGAAAAGGTGATATAAATTCTCTTCCTGAAAACAGAGGAGGAACAATAACCGATGCAATGCATTTTTTAAAAAAAAAAAAGCCAATACTAATGTGTCACCTAAACCACACAAAACTGTACAGAAAAAGAATAAAACACCCCCCTAAATTAAAGCATGTATCTTCTCTCATGCAATAAGATAAATTCTAACAG
Organism: Micromys minutus; assembly: GCF_963924665.1. Classification (NCBI taxonomy): domain Eukaryota; kingdom Metazoa; phylum Chordata; class Mammalia; order Rodentia; family Muridae; genus Micromys; species Micromys minutus. The sequence goes on from NC_137972.1 coordinate 65,189,680, forward strand.
AATTCTAACAGAGCAGTACATATCACCCAGTGGCAGCCATGACGAGGCACATACACTGGGTAGAGCTTGTTCCATGTATTTTTTAAAAACTGGCTCAATGTTTGCAATTTTGGTCAATAAAAGCTGCCAAATCTGCAACCTAACAAGGGGAAAGCAGATGGCCATATCAATTCTTGCAGTAAATACAAGCTTTCAACATCCACCTTTAATAAAGTGCTCAGAAAACTTAACTAGGGCTTACTCAGCTTAATGCAAAAGAAACTATTACAGCCAGCATTCTACTTAATAGTGAAGGTCAAGAGGGTGTTGACACTTATTGGACATAAGGCTGAGTCTATGAGAAAGAGAAGTAAAGAAAGTAAGAGGCATGGATATCAGAAAGATACAGAACTGTCCCTGTTAATGGGTGACTGAAAACCCCTGGGAATCCCCATCCACAAAGAATGATAATGCCCTCTTAGAACCTGTGAAAGTATTAAAGTCAGAAGATACAACATCAGCATGCAAAAATGTGTGTGAATATACAAGCAATAAATGTACAAGCAGAAAACACTGAGCCTGCATGGCTGACCCCAAAGCAGCTTTAATAAACAAAGCTGACACAAGGTAGAAATCATCATGACACTAGGCACATGATGCTGGTGAAAGAAGCCACAGGGAACTTGATCACTGGTGGAAAGACAACAGTCTATAGACTGTGGGCGGATGAATAAACCCACACAGACACACATGCATAGACCTCATTAAATAAAAAAATTATGAATCTTTAAAATAACCTTATTATTGAAAACTATAATAGATGTGTTTCCTTGTTCTCTTTTTTCCAATTTCTTACACTCTGTAATTATTTCAAAACTTTAAAAAGTTTTAGATTTACCAAGTATTCAACAATAAAGACTTAGTATACAACTCAATGGAATAGTAATGTTTATACTTAATGTCACCATTGAAATGACAGTCAACGAAAAGCCTAAGAAATGCTGTCATCATAACCACATAGAATGGACTAAGTGAGTGGACGGAGGGAAGACATATAATATGAAATTTTGCTTTTTTACAGGAATAGGCTCAGAAATTAAACAGCTATTGTTTCCCATAACCATAAGTCCTTCTCTTCTGAAATCTGCAATTTTCTTTGCTTTACCCTAAATCTGAAGCTCACTGACAAATGAGGTCAACAAAGCCACCGTAAAGGGGATGACAGCACCCATCGGCAAATCAGAAAGCAGAGCTTTCCAAGCCAGATTGCACAGGTGTCCAGTGGGTCAACAGACAGAGGATAGAAAGCCTAGGATTGATTCATAACAGCATAAGACAGCTAGATGTAGAGCCTCCATGTTCTGCCCACTAGGAACACTGACAGAACCATTAAGAAGCACAGCACACCCCTCCTATTCACTAAAGATGTATAGAACATTCTGAAATGGCTCATTAGAGTCAGGTATTGATGCATCCTTGGGAGACATGAGCAGCACAGTCAGGGTAAGACAGAAACACTGAGACGGTTAAACCCAAGGTTCTGCTTCTTCTCCGCCTGCTGTGTGCTGAGAGCACCGTTCATCAGTCTGTAGGTTTTCCAGGTACAGCAGGAGGGAGACAAGGCTGTAATTGAGGTTAGTGCATGGGCTGAAGCGCACAGCTTTCAGCCACCCAGTTCCTCATCACTTCCACCTAATTAAAGGAACGCAGGCTGGTATTCATGTTCAGCAGGACAGAGTCTCTGACAGTCAAATGCAGGGGGACCTTTCAGGTGGCAGATTACGGAGCTTCACCACCCACCCCTGCCATATCAGGCCCAGTATGATGTTAAACATCCAGGGGGCTTTCAAAGACACCAGAGCATGAAGCAGAAGTCACAGTGAGTCACACCGGCTCAAAACAAGAATGATGAGGTTCAAATGACCAGATAAGGACTATGGGGCACACTGAGATTGGTCAAAGCCAGTCTGAGATCTCCTCATAACTTATCACTTAGCATACAAAGACTGCAGAAGACCGTGGTGATTGCGTCCTACCTGATACCACAGCAACAGAGTGCTTTTATAATTGACCCCCCAGAGACCCTCATGCAGCAATTCCCCTGTATGACCCAGCTGTTTGCCATAAAGCACTGGTGGCAGGGGTAGGGTATGAGATTTGAGTGCACATCTGTTTCTGAGCTGTTTCACCGTTGAGTCTTCAGTGTACAGCCTCCTGCAATGATCTGCAGAATCTCCCCTCCTCCATATTTTATAATCACATCACTAATATAAGTGAGCCACATTCCATCTTAATTCACTGAGCACTCTTCAGCAGCTAATTCAGCTGTTCACTCATCCAGATTTGAACCTCCTATCTCTCCAAGTTCATCAGCTGAGTAATCACCTGGAAGTAACGACATCATTGCTTCAAACTCATGTATTAAAATCTCTTGTTTTGCACTTTCTCTTGTGGGTGCTCTGGCTTCAGTCTTCTCGGAGAGGTAAGAGCAAGGAGCTATGATATTCAGAGACTTCCAGCAGACACAACCAAAAGATCACTAGCGGGAACACAGGAACTTAAAAGGTCAGTTTACATGTTCATTAGGTCGACAGTCCTGTGAGGTAGGAGGAAACCAGCAGATACTCAATCAAAGCTGAAATCTGAGAATAACAGGTATTAAGCATGTGCCCTCAGTCTGACACAAAGGCCTGGAAGCTCCCTCGAGGGTCTCCAGTGAGCCTGCATTCAAAGCAGTGACTGTACTCTGATGCTCCAGAGAATGGAAGCCATGTAACTCATCCTATGCCCCTACGGATCCTATCCAACTCATTTCAGCTTCTCATTCTACCCAGTCCCAGCCTGTCAAATGCCATTCAACGGCAGAGTAAACCTTCCCCTCCATTCCCTGATCCACTTTCCCAGAACACCTAGGCATTTCTCAATCCAGTCAGGTGTACATGTAAAACAGACTATTAAATCACTGAAGTGAGTTTGGAGCTACTACGCAGAAAACCATAGTCTGGATGACTCAAACCGCAGCTTCTTAAATGTGTTTTCCACATGTGATTCTTTCTCAATGGTTTTATATGAAGCTGAGTAGATAGACATATAAGGCATGTGCATAAATCAAACATGTAATGACTTTAAAAATCTTAGAAAATATTATTTTATTCTTTGTGGAAGGGTCTCATGTAGCCCGAACCAGCCTTAAACTCACTATCTAGCTGAGTATGGCCTTGAACTACTGAAACTCCTGCCTCCCTAGCACAGGTGTTAGGATGACAGGTATGGCCACCATGTCCGGAAACTAAAAATGCATTATGCAATAATTATTTACAGCTCACCACTCATTAGAGATGAAAGTATACTGGCATATTAATGAAAGAGATGTCCTTGTTTATTTTTAATCATTTAATTAAAATATTTAATTATTAAATCTTGGCAGAACATTCAGTACTACAAATCGCAGAGAATTTTTCAGCATTTTTCAGCTGATTGATATTTTGATTTTAGAATTACAAACATTGAGAATGTCACCTCACAAAAATGGTACAACACAGGCAGGAGTATAATTTCAGAATTATACTCACTTCAGAAATCCTTGGAAATTCTATCTTAATCCTTATCCAAAATTCATTTAATAGCTGATCTATCTATCCATTCATCTATCTATCTATCTATCTATCTATCTATCTATCTATCTTGATGTCAACATCAACATAGACGTAGACAGGTGATATAAATATAGATATAGATATAGATATAGGTATAGATATATCAACAACTCCAACAGTAATTTTGAAATGCAACCATTTTAACACAATTCAGAAATTATACTAATTTGGTAAATGCTAGAATGACAGTAGGAAACTATTAAAAGTCTGTTTTATATAATTTAGCTGCTGTTTCTGTTAGAAGCAGGAAAGTTTTGTAGTTTTAAAAGTCCTTTATGAAATTCTTAAGAAAATAGATGCATCTAGAGAATATCATCCTGAGTGAGGTAACCCAGTCACAAAAGAACAGACATAATATACAGTCACTGATAATTGGATACTAACCCCAGAAAGCTCTGAACACCCCAAAAACAACTCACAGACTATATGAAGTTCAAGAAAAAAAAAAAGAAAGAAAATGAGAAACCATTATGCTTAATCTTTACACACCAAGAAAACTTTGACTAATTCCAGGTTACATCTTGTTTTACATGTACTTTATGCTCATTGTAACTAGTAAGATCTTAATGCACACTATCAAACCTTTAAAAAAAAAAACAAGTACTGACAAAAATGTATTCTTATGCTTTTATGCAAAAATGCTTAAAATCTGTACATTTATCTTTGTTTTTTAAAATAAAGTTGTTCAATTAAAAAAAAAAAGTCCACTCTATACAATAGTGTGGACTCTGAGCTGAGGTGTTTCAGGCATGCCCTCCTTGAGCACCAACTGATGTGCCAGAATGGAGAATGTGTTTGTGGGCTGTGATCTGAACCATGCTGCAGAAGGAGCTGCCACACAGCACAGGCTAGCCCCAAGAACCACCACAAAACCAGGCTGCAGCAGAGCTGTCACACACAGCACAGGCTAGCCCCGAGCTACACTACAGAGAAACTGTGCATTTGATGTTGTTCAGAAAAGTTCACCTGTTGCTAATTTTTCATGTCTATATTCTGTCACACACCCTGATGGGTCCAGTGTCACGCAGTGTAAGGAGCTGAGGCTTAAAGGTTTATTTCTTACAGGTCTGAAAACTGAGGAGAAAAGATGAAGGTACTAGCAGATCCAGTTCCAGAAGAACCCACTCTCTGGTTCACAGCAGCAGAAGGATGTCTTCTCACTACATCCGCCAAGGAGCAGAGAAGGAAGCACACCCTTGCGCCTCTTCTCATAGTGGCCCTAATCCCATTTATGAGGCTTCATCACCTCCCAAACTCTGCAGGCTGATATTAATATCTTGGGGGCTGGGATCTCAATACATGACTGGGTTAGGAGCACAGATATACAGTTAGAACCTGTCACCCTGCTTAAGATGTGGACACATCTGACATTTCACATGTGGGCTGTTTACTATGTTCTTGTAGACAGAACTTCGTGATTGTTGTCATTTAGTCTTGGTGTGATTTGAAGGTAAATATTTTTCAAATGTTTCAAGTTTCCTTAACATAACTTTTATCGTTTGAGTACAGGTTCTTCTTTACATGTTTTAATTCTGTCTTATCTAACAACTCACCTTTCCTGAGACTGGTTTTTGCTAGTTTCACCTTGATGGTAAATTAATATTGACTGCTTTGGCCTTTGAAGCCACATGACTGAGTTACTACGATTTCTCAACAGAATTCCCTCTAAGCCATATGAAATATCTACAATGCCTTCTCATGCACTTTGTCTTAAATCTTTGTCGACTACAAATATTAAATCTAGGTTTTTTTTTCCCTCTTATAAAATTTGGCAGACAGGACTTTCATATGCCCCTGTTTTCAATCACCTTGATTAAAATCTACTTTTGGTTTATATATGATTTTGACTGATTTTTAGTACAATTTTTGTCTAAAAATCGGTTTATATTTTGTAATTTTTTGTAGGAAATATTAAAAATGGTGGCGCTGGGTGCCCCTGATTCTCTCTGACCTGGACGTCCACTGCTTTGCCAGGCCCCAGCTCCGGCTGATTTGGGCAGTAACTGACTGTCCTAGTATTTGTCCTTGTGCCATATTCTCTCTAATGCTGGGAGAAAGAAAACTTTTTGATCATCCCTTAAAGTTCAGAACTGGAGGCCTGTGGACTAACATAACAAAAAGAGATTAGCAGGAGCAAACATATTTTTATTCATGGTTTCATGAGCACACAGAAAAAAATATGACTTTCCAAATAACCCAAGGTGATGGGCGATTCAGCAAACTTCAAGGCAGAAAAAATATATCCCCATGGTAGAACCAGTAAGTTTACAGACAAGAAAAGGTAACAGAGTTAGTGATGTTTGTTTCGCAGCCCCAAGTGACCTTCTATGTCTTCTTTGTGGACACTAACACATCACTGGAAAGGGATCCGGAAAGCCTGTTCCCAACAGCTTATGCTTACAGACAGAGGAAGCTCTAAAAAGGCCTCTTTCTCTACTAGTGAATGTCACAAAGCTTTAGATTAAAATCATCTTCGGGGACAGGGCAAAGCTCAGTGGTAGAGCACTTGGCCAGACTGAGGAAAGCCCTGGGCTCCCTCCTGAACATTACTCAAAACAAAAACAATAAAAACAGCATAAAAGTCTCCACTTACTTCTGTGGTCCAAATATCTCTATATTTACAGTGTATGTTACTCTTCCTGACTTTTTGTTGTGCTTTCTCTAATATCTAAGGGTCTAAAGTGCACAACACTGCTTCTACTCCCCTCACCGCTGCTCCAGCACTCAACAGAGATATCAACCTGCATATTCTTACTGGTATATATAACTAGGACCCTTTCATAGACATAAACCAGAGGAGTCCATCTGTGAACTTCCAGTGTTTCTTTCACATTGCTAACATTGTTATCCGTTCTACTCTGCAGCTTATGGAGACTTCTTCGAAACCGAGCAAATCCCATGACCCAAATCTCAACAATAACAACAAAAAGGAGTAATTCATTCATCTTATCTTAGAACAATGCAAGAAGGCATACAACCAACAGCAGAAGACTCTCTGGGAACAACATGAACTCATGAGGACCGACACATTACTGAATGACGAATGAATTAAAAGAGAAAAATGTTTCATTGGGGATAGATTACAGTTTCAGATGTGTAGTCCATTATGGTCATGTAGTCCTTCATGGTGGGAAGCACGGTAGCATTGAGGCCAACATGGTGCTAGAGACGGAGCTGAGAGCTTGACTTCTTGACCCACAGGCAGCAAGGAGAGACCATGTGTCATGCTGGACATAGTTTGAGCACAAAAGACCTCAAAGCCTTCCACCACAGTGACACACTTCTTCATCAAGGTCACACCTCCTAACAGTGGTATTCAAACACAGGAGTCCAAGGGGGCCACCCCTATTCAAATGCTACAAAACCCAAATCAGGAAGGTAGAAGGAAATTAAAGATAGGAACAGAAATTAATGAAGTAGAAACAAAGAAAACAAAAGAAAAAACCAACTATCTAATAGCTAGGTATTTAAGAAGATAAACAAGATCAATAGACCAGTTAATCAATAGCACAGTTAATGACAACAAAATGGAGTCAAATGAACGAACAGAATTAGGAAAAACACAGCAGACACCATATATATTCAGAACACGATTTGGTAATAATTAAAAACCCTATATTCCATTAAGTTAAAAAAACTAATAAATGGATACATTTATAGATTTATCTGAATCACCAAGGTTGATAAAGAGGAGATCAACTACATAAACAGACTCATAGCAGACAAGGAGGCTAAATGGTAGTAGTTTTCTGACTAAAAACAAAAACAAAACAAACAAAAGCCCAGGCCCAGATAGATTCATAGAAGAATTCTACCAAAATTCCAAAGAAAGTCTACAATCAATACTTCTTAAATTACTCCAAAAAACAAAGGGGGGGAGGGAGAAGAGAGAGAGAGAACAACAAAGAATGAAGAGAAATTAGAAACTGAGGAAAAGCTTCTAAACCCCTTCTTGTATAAAACCAGGATTTGATATTTAATATCAAATCTAAGTTTAAAAATGAAGAAGAGAAAATTTCAGGCCAATATCTATGATGAATACAGATATGAAAAATATTAATACAATACTTGCAAACCCCAAACAAACATATATTAAAAAACCACCTACCAAGATCAAGTTGCCTTTACCTAAGAGATGCAGGTTTTGTTCAACATGTACAGGTCAATAATCTAATACAGCAGGTACATAAGACTTAAAGGCAAAAAACGTGTGACCATTTTAATATATTCCAAAAAGCCTTTGACACAATCCTATATGGCTTCATGAAAAAGGCCTAGTACTGAAGGGAGCATAGCTTAATGTAAGAAAAGCTACATTTGGAAAACCCACAGTCAATATCATCCTAAAAAAAAAAGCAAAGCAGTCCCATAGAAATCAGAAGTGAGAGAGAGTTGTCTACTATTCACATTCCTATCCAATATAGTGGCTGAAGCCCTAGCTAGAGTAATAAGACAAGAGAAGAAATTAAAGGGATACATAGATGGAAAGAGGAAGTTAAATTCTCTCCATTGCTATATACTATGATACTCTGTATAAGATGCAAAAGTGATATTAAAAAAAAAAACCCTTCTGGAAAATTAAAATATGTAAAATTATGTAAAAATGAAAAAATTCTAGAAAAGATAAACATTTTAAGCAAATTAGTATGGTTTGAGTAGTAAGCTTGCTGAGAAAGAGATTGTGAAACACTCCAATACACAATACACACACACACAATCACATACAGAGAAAAAGCCAGAAAAAGGAGAGAGAAAAATACATTTCCAATGAATGCAAAATCTCCAATGAAAGAGAATGAGGAAGAAACAAGAAGATGAAAAGATCTTTCTTGCTTATGTGTAAGTTGAATTAACATTGTGAAAATGGACATCCTACCAAAAGTTTATCTATTTAAAGCATGCCAATCAAAACCCCAATAACATTCACCACAGACACAGAAAAACCTAAAACACTGTTTTTATACAAAACCCTTATTACATTGAGCCATGTTCCCTTCAGTCCTATACGCTCTGAGACTTTTATATTGAGGTCATCCTAAAATTCATAAGTAAGCAGAAGTAACCTTGGAGAGTTAAAGCAATCCCAAGCAGAACCAATTACTGGAAGGATCACCACACCAGATCCAGGCTATATCTCAGGTCATATAAATACAAACAGTATGGTACTGTCACAGAACAGACTGTTAGAGCAGCAGAACACAACAAAAGATCCAAGTATGAGTAAATCTAAGTACAGCCACCTGACAGAAATGACAAACAAGAATCTTCAATAAGCTGTGCAAGGAAAATTGGATATCTATCTACAGAAGCTAGTTTAGACGAATATCTACTACCTACACAAAATTAGCACTAAAATCATCAAAGATGTACCTCAGTGTGACTCCTGAAATGCTGAAATGCTAGAAGAAATATAGGCTGTACTATGATATGTGCCATCATAAGCCCAATGGAATGAGGTCAATTGGTCATGGACTGAAACCTCCAATTTCATGAGCCAAAATAAACCTGTACTCACTCTTCATCATGCACCTAACACTTTTCCCCTCTCCCTCTCCCTCTCCCTCTCCCTCTCCTTCTCCCTCCCCTCTCCCTCCCACCTCTTCCTCCTTCTCCTCCTCCTCCTCCTTCTCTTATTTCCCTCCCTCCCTCCCTCCCTCCCTCCCTCCCCCCTCTCCCCAGTTACTGATCCTATCCTACAACCTAATTCTTTTGGCTACACAGGTCCCTTTTATGACTATAATAGATTCAGGGACATGTTCTTGTCTCAGGGTCATAAACAATAGATACATTTTTCTTTAAAAACTGATGATAGTTGCACAAATATAAATGGGACATTTGTCAAAGAGGACATATTTAAGTCATTCATTGCCAAGCGAACAGCAAGGCATAGCAAACAATTCTGAGGTGCATCCAGAAAGCAGACACATGCACAGACATCTAGGAAGTCTCACTTGACCTGTGAAGAGAGAAAGTCACTCACCACACAGAATCCATATGCCTTCCCATGGACTACACTCATTTGCTTTGCTATCCATTTCCCAGAACTTCCAGAGTTGACAGTATTCAGACAACAACAGACACAGTCCGTTGCAGAAGCAGTCGGCTAGCTGGTTCAGAGAGCACACCAAGAGAAGCTATCAATAGACCCTGGGTATCTCACCTCCTTTTTGTGGAGCAAGTGGACCATGTTCCCCTGACAGAAGATCTGGTATGGTTGAATAAACCTAAACCTCAGGGAAATCTCAGAATTGAGAATGGTAGGCATGAGACCAGTTTCCTGACAAAGATCTGATTTGGAACACGTAAAACCATAAAACACCACTGAGAGAACCATGACAATCAGTTACAATAGCACAGAAACCTGGAGTTCTCTGTGCTAATGAGGTATCTAGATAGGCCCTAAGTGTTTAGCCATTGAGGTTTCTTTCCTGGGCATTGCTCCCACAAAAGGTTCTTCGTGAGTAAGATATATGTATTCACATCCACCATCAAATAAAGCAGTTTAGACAAGCAAGGACCATCTCCTTTACCAAAGATTGCCATGGGGGTGGAAGTAGGGAGCGGGAAGCCTTCATCATAAAACACCTCACCTAAATCTCTTGGAGAAGGTCTTCTCTTTTCCAGCCCCTCCATACTCTCTGCACTCACTTGGAACCAAACCGGATTCCACCTCTGTCCCTAGTTCAGCCATCCCCTTCTGGTCTGGCATACCCACAGAACCCTGTTCCCAACTGCCCAAGGTCTCCGGGGTCTCTGGGTACACAGGATGCAGAGAACCACATTTATCCCAGATCCTGCTGTTTCTCACTGGGGGAAACAGAGGCTGGGACCCATATCATGGACTATGTTCTGCCTCCCCTGAGTGGTTTGCTGGTAGCACTAGGGCATCCCAGTGGCTAGGGAGAGAGGCAGTCCAACACCTTTGTGTATCTCTCTGGAGCAATATGGACAGGCCTTTGCCCTACTGCTCTACTTTTATCTCCTTGACACCATAGGACACACTATTGAGAAATTTTGTCTCCTGCCTCTGTCTACAGTCCAACTGTCCCCAATCCCTGCTGCTCTTCTGGGAGCACCTATAATCTGTCACATGCTCCCCTCCTGTCTCTATGGGACAGGGACTTAGTCTGGTTTGACAATACTGCTTCTTCAGTTTATCACACAACGCGTAATGGCAGTGCGGGACCTTCATTCAATATTGGTTGAACGAGTCATCAAATGAAAAACAAACAGTACCAGCCGCCAGGAAAATCCATGATAAACCTTTTGGAAAATGAGCCTGGAGGTGTAAATATAGAATGGCTGGCTGCCCTCACCTCTGTAAAACATGCTTTCTACCTACACAGTTTACAAAGAGAACCCTCCCCCCATTAGATGGGAATATTTGATAAGGCAGATATTCGCAAACACCACAATGCTAAGCTTCCTTCTCAAAGTCCCAGTGGCAAAACCGGGAGATTTCCGCTGCATCCTAGAACTATCCTGGTAACTACTGAGACGTATCCTTGGCCCTACCAGGGCCCGCCCTTGACTGCATGGCTTTGTTCACTAATAGACCAACCTCAGTTCTATCTCCAAGTACCATGATTTCAGACACATGAATTCTCATAGCACTCGGTGGTCACTCCCTGAGATCCCATTTCACTTATGAACCCATGTGGTACCTCGGTAAACACATTCCAGCTTATGGTGGAACAGGCACCACCAACTGAGATACAGACCCCAGCTTCATGTTCCCTCTGCTACCTTCCTTGTGCACTGCCTACCTGTGAACACCCATCCTATTAGAAGAAGCCTATCCTACAAAGCTTCCCGGCCATTCACAATGCTTCACCCTGCTGCTTGATCACCAATGGAGGCCGAGTTTGGGTCTCAAATCATGCCGGGTGAAGTGGAGATGGACCTTTAGGGTAGAACTGGAAAAATAACATTGGAAACTGTATTTTCTATATCCAAGGTCTTGGCAGCTGCCTCTTCAGAGGCTTTTGTGTCTATGTATTACGGCAAGCTGGTAAATGGTTCCAGGGAGCTAAGCAGCTTTGTACAAACCCTAGTCCTAGGCTTCCCAGAGAAATGTGAAATGGGCACATAGCATTTCCTAGTGGCCACAGCAACACTTGCTTTCACCACCCTTTCTCATAAAGCTTGCCCTCCTAACCAGGATTTCTGGGGATCACTTTCCTAATAAACCATGTGCACTGACGTTCCAATCTTGAGTTCATTCTAGACGAATATGAGACTCTTCACAGGAGGAAACACTTTGTTCCAGTGAAGTGTCATTTGTTAGCATTGTAAGACACCATAACAGGCTGGAACATACAGTCATCTCTGTAAGTTTGCCATCAGCTAAGAGGTCCCAGGGACAAGGGAAGATAAAGCTCCTCACAGTCTCTGGAAGAGATGTCTGACCACAAGCGTTGCTCTCAAAATCAGAGCTATCAAACACATCTTTATTCATGAAAAATTCCCCACTATTACTAAAATTTTCTCTTGCTAGGGCAATTAAAAAAAGAAGATTCCTAGGAAGGCTGAGACATTCGTTTGCAGTAGTAGGGGCAAGGGCCACCTCTACGTCATGATACTGAACTCCCTTTAGGAAAATGACTACTGACACCAGAAAGGCATTTAATGCCATCCAAAAAAGGGAAACTCTGACAAGGCATCTGTAATTGTTGAGCTCATTTTAAACTAGATTGTGTTCAGGAAAATCCTTGAATTGATGGCCCCAAGCAAAGCAGAATAAGGTGAAGGAGAAACTACTGGAATCAGCATCAGACAGAGCTAATATTAACTCCTCTCTCTCCTCACAGCAGTCCAGCTGGCTGGCAGCCCATCACTGGCTCCCTATCCATCAAGAAAATGCATCTGCCCAATCTAGAAATGGTGCAGAGATATCTGTTTGTAGTGAGCCAGCCTCTCAAAGCATGGGAAAATGCATCCAATCTCAAGAACCATAGTGTTACACATACGGACCCAGACACTAAACTGGGACAAGATATTCACTATCTTTGTAAGACATCTCCAGATGCCCTAATATTATCTTCAAGAATTATGACATCTTAACCTCTTTCTTTGGGAAAAGCTTCAACACCATTATTCATGCTTGGATGGATCACAGTATGTCTATGGGCAGAACATAATATTCTGAAGGCCTGAAACAGACAAAGTATTAAGCTCACCATTCTCAAAATCACCCAGAATAGAATACGTAAAGGTAAGAATTTACTGAAGACAAGCCCGTGTTTGCTATCTCTGGTGTTGATTTTGTTTTTGACTCTTTCATTTGTTTTCTAGGTTGCTAACATAACTTCTTTTCTTCATTTTATTTATTTTTGTCATTCTTTTTTTACAGTGTATGTATGTATTTATGTATGCATGTATTGAGAGTGGCACACATGCTACATTACACATGTGAAGATTTGTGGAGAACAAACAAGGGAAGTGAAATCAGTCTCTTTCTCTTGAGTATGAAGAAAAGGGAGGAAGATAGTGAACTCAGGAGAATGCCCATAATACACCAAGTTTAACGGTTTGGGAACAAAGGACAAGACTAGGCTGAACCGCTGTCTACTTCTTAAAATACCCATAGCCATCAAACTAGACCTAGACCTGTGAAAAAAGACAGAGGAATAACACCAAGGTGGTGTGGTCCTCAGGCATGGCTGTCATCCTTGCTGGCAGTCCGGGCCAGTAGTGTGTGTTCCTCAGTCCTAGAAACTGCAGTATGCCAATGCCTCATGCAGCAGACATGTAAGCAGATCAGTTGGGTCAGGACAAAGCATCGCATAGAGTAATAAAGCCAGAGTCTGAGATTTTTCAAGCTGCTCAGTTTGAGATAATTTGTTTTGCAGCAATAGAAAAATGATACGAGTGTATGTCTGACTTAAATAAAAGTCTCTGTAATCTGTGCATTTTACATTCTGGGTACAAAAGATATCTAGCATCTGATTTATCACAGAACTTGTATGTCCCTCTGCATTAGTTACTTTTCTGATGGACTAGACAAAAGACCTGAAACAGCTTGAGGAAGGAGCCCATCCTCTCAGGTTTACTTCATGGCTGTTTGGACTAAAAAGACTGAACAGAACACCATGGTTTCAGGAGCTTCGGAATGTTACAGCGTACCAGAAATCAAAGGTGGCATGGAGGATTGTGGGTCTTGCATTCACTCTGCTACAGGGTGGGTGTTGGGCTGTAGAGAAGCCCTGGGACACCTCTCCAGGATTGGGAAAAGCATAGTCTGAAGCTTGGGACAGCAGGAACTAGTTCAGCAGTTCCTGGGCTCCATCGAGCCTGTAAAGAGGCAGGGACTGTGGGGTTCCTAGGCTCTTGGACACCCAGGTGCCACTAGAAATCGAGGAAAAGCTGAAAATGTAATATGGGTCTATGGGCTGGATCTGGCTTAACAGCTTGTTGGTGGCTGTGGCTGGCAGTGTAGCGAGACCTTCTACCGGAGACTAGACAATGGCTCTATAGGTGAAGACCTTCCCCATGGCTCCCCATAGAGAATCCCAATGAAAAGAATCAGTCTATGGTTTTAAGGCATTTACTGTCATGGAGGAACGTGGATGTGTAAAACCATACACCACTTCTCAGGGTGCATCGATGGTTAAATACCTTTTCCAGGGAGGAGTGTCTAGAAGGAAAGCTTGTTGGCTAAGCCCTTCCAGCCTCTATGTACCTCATTAGCATGGAGGTCATGTCCTCTACATGTGGAGGGGCTTGGGGCATTGCCCTTCTGTGACTGATGGCCACAAACTATGGGGGACTTTGGCTACTGAAAGAGCCCTGGTGCCCATGAGCAGGCAAAACTCCTACCTACTGTCCCTTCAGGGTCTCTGGGGCTTCTAGCTTTAGCTCATCTGGGGATCATGCTACCTTTCACAGTCCCACAGCAGTGGGCAGGAATTGATGAGAGATATTATACTCTGAATGACCCCCTTTCCAGTGGCATATTTCTTCCAGTTGGGCTAACTTCCCAACATGTCCAGAATTTCCCAGAACAACACCAACAGCTGTAGATCGAGCTTTCAAAGTATGAGCCCGTGTTAGGAATTTCAAATTCAATCAATAATACTGGTTACTTAAAAAAAAAAAAAAAAAAAACTAAAGGAAACACTGAGGTGGTCCCTCTGAGCTCCATTAGGGACAGTGGCCATATGATCAACAGGAACATGAAAAAACTAACAGGGAAGCTGTTAAACGGTGACACGCAGGCAAGATTCTAGACTATGGTTCTCGTTCTGTAGGGGACACATCCCTAGAGCTTGGTGGGATATGTCAGGTGGAAGCTGTTCTATTCATGATCCTTGAAATTAATTATATAGAATAATTAGTAACTCTCAATTAGCCAGAAGTTCGAGATCATCAAACACTTCATGTTTTAGAGTTCACAGTCTTACCCACAGCCATAAAACCATCTCTCACTGCCTCATTATTGAAATTCTACTACATTAAAAAAACATATTCATCCTTTCAGATAAAACTCATCAGGCACTCTGAGAGACAGTTTTAATTGACAAAGTGACATTGCCCTCCTCCCACAAAAAAAAAAAAAAAAAAAATACACAACTTCCACTGAATGCTGACGTTGAATACCCCTGTCCCTTTGCGGAGGACTCCACTAGGTATGCTGCATGCACTACAGAAATGTCCTTACAAATCTACATTGTTTCTCCATACATTTTAACATTTAAAATTCTAAACCCTCGTACCTGAAAATGTGACTGCATTTAGAGACAGGCCCAGAAGAGTCAATTAAAGAGTTAGGTGTGGTGTTGCATGCTTGGAAGCCCAGCACTTAAAAATAGAAAGAAAAAGGTCACAGGTTCCAGGTTATCTTTTACTATATAGCAAGAGCCCAACACACACACACACACACACACACACACACACACACACATACACACAAGAGCCCAACACACACACACACACACACACACACACACACACACACATACACACACACCTGTGTGTATAGTATTTAAAGTTAAGGAGGTCACCAGGCTAGTGTTCTGGCAAGACATTAGGACAGAGGACAATGTACAGACATAGTGAAAAGGCTGATACTTAGAATCCCAGTAGAAAGATACAGAAGCCAAGCATGGCTACACCTACAGCTCACTCATCTGTCCTCCAAAGCCATGAGCACACAAATATCTGCTGTTTAAGACAGTGGCCAGTGGTACTGTTCTATAGCAGATCCAGAATATCAGTGCAGTCTCCAGGAAATAGATGACCCAAAGTTCAGCTGCCTCAACCACTCAATAAAGGACCAGTCATTCTGACCTTGGACGTCCCACGAGCTCAGTTATCTGAAGTTCCTTTAAGAAGCTGACAGCGGTAGCAAATGAGGGGGTGATTTTCATCTAGAAGCACATTCAACCATCCAAGAGAAAGGCAGAAAGCAATTAAATGTGAATACAAAAAACTGAACCGCCCAGGGTTTGGAAATAACAAGTGGAACAAATCGGCTGCCTTAGACATTCCCTGAGGGATCACTGAGCAGGGGTTGACAGTCAGAGTACTCGAAATCAGGAACACCTGGGTTCCTCTCTTTCTAAAAACAGGAGCAAAGAAACAATCGTCTTCTGGGACCTTCCCCTTTGCATGACACCACACTGGTCATTCTGTTTAGAAACAAGATGTTTGAAACTCCCTTCCTAAGTCTACACAGCATGCCAAGGAATTTCGCCACCTCTAGAACTTAAACCTGCCTAAAACTTGCTTTCTAAGGCCATCTTGTTGGCAAATCACATTTCCTTGAATTACAAATGAATCTCTTTATGTTTTGCCCCTAATATAAAAACATGACTGTCATCCATATTACCTGACTCTTACAGACCTTCTTCAGTCCATGGACATCCTCTGAGAAGCATGTTCTGCAGATCTTGGTCAAAATGCAACAGCCACCCAGTGAACAATGGGAAACAAATCAGATGAGAACCTAGGTCTAAACTGTAGTCTCCAATGCACATGCTGTCTGACACCTTCTGCTATGGATTGTAGAAGTTGCCATTCAGATAGCAAAGATACTGCCTTAAGAATTCTTTACATTCCTATAAATGGGGAAGAATTTTCTGAATCTATAATGTAACCACTTGGACGGAGCATTTCTGGTAGCAGGCAAGACAACCTGAACTTAGCTGCAAATACCAGCAGAGGGACAGAGCAGCCTCCCAGAGATTTGCCCACTTGGAAAGCCTCAAAAGGAGCAATGGTTCCAAATTAAAGATAACACAGCCAGCTTTTCTGTAAAATACTCAAATATGCTTTATCACCACATGCATGCAAGTGAAGCCCATTTCCCATCTGTCAGGCTTGCTTACCTGTTATAGAGAAGAATGTCTGGTTTCCAAATCTGGCCATCTGGAAAACGAACATTCTTCACTCCGGGGTACTCAGACATGTTCCACTGCAAATAGTGATCTGTCCAAGACTGACAAAGATGGAGAATTAGTGGCAATTTCTTCCCTGGCTTATTTCTATTTCTTGTAAAAAATTATTAGGAAAGTTCAAAGCCAAAAGGAGTTTGGACATTATTCCATGACTAAGTTGTTATCTATAAAGTTTAAGGAAGCTGGGAATTAAATAATCCCTTCTAAAATGATCCAGACTAGCATAATAAATCGCATTTGGGGACCTGCTGTCACCATGACCATGTTTGTATGATGGCATTAAAACCAATTCCAACTCAATGCATACCTCTAGCCTTAGGCTTCTCCTCCCCCAATGGACTGGTTACTTTTAACCAAATGAATAATGGTTCTGCTTTCCAAGTTTTCCCTGAAAGGGCATTTTGAAAGAAATAAAAAATAAATCCATTTATTGCAACTGGAAGCAAAACCAAACTATAGAAATGCCAGCCATTTGTTTCCATAAAGCAGACCCTCTCAGAACTTCTAAGGGCACACTTAACACATTATTTTTGATTTTTGTCTTACAGTCAGTGCTTTTGATACTACAAGCTGACATCTCAAACCCCTGACCTCAGCAGGACACAGACACAGGTATGGGAACTTAGGAGCACCCATGAGTACAGTAATGAGCACAGCAACTCAGGGTCAGGCCCTCATGAGTGACCTTCAGCCCCAGAAAGACCTACAGTCCTTTCTCCAATAATCAGGTACCTTCAGCCATCCCCAGGGCTAAATGGCAGAAATAATCACCATAGAGCCCAGCCTCCCACTGCTGACAGGCAATCAGCCTTAGATTTCAGGCGGGGCAGCAAAGGACCCACCAGCTCTAATGTGTTTCTATTGACATTCATGTGGCAAAATCCAGACTTTCCAGGATTTAGGAAGGTTTGGAATGCTATCCCTCCATCTAGAACCAGAGTGGCCCCCATAACCAAAGACATTCTCACTTGTGCCCTGAAACTTATCCACATATTTATTCTAATGCTTCGGTGTATAGCAATCTCCATTTGATTTCTGACCACAAGTGTTTGTTGCAAAGTTATAAAACAATACTCAAGTGGAAGGAACCAAGCAGTTAGTTACTGGACTTGGAATATACAGATGAGTGTTATATGTCTACAGATACTGATTCTGGCAACAAATATTCATGGACAGGTCTCAAAGATCTGGCCATCCTCCGGAGGAACCACAGTGTTCTAAAAGTCTTCTTCAGAAGTGGAGCATTCCAAGGTCGGAAAATAGCGCTATTCACAACTGGACACCTCAACAAACAAGGATATTAAATTAACTTAGCATGTAGCAGCATTCCTGGAACATCAACATCTGTCCCATAGGGTCCTGTAGCTGATGAGGGTAATGGGGAGTGCAACAATGAGGAAGTTCTGGCTCATTCAAGTAGTTTGCTGAAGCATGTTTGTAACAGCCCACTCCATCTGGATATGCTTGGCCCAATTCTCTCCCCTGATTCTATGTCAAAGCACTTTTATCTTATTCTTAGCCCTGGAATGTTGCTCTGAGTTAGTCACAGTGGCCAATATTGTGTTCATAGTGGTTGCAAGACCTACCCTTGAAGGCATACTGGCAGGACAGTCAAGGACCCATCTTCTAAGCCTGACATGACAGGCAGAGGAGTGGGGAAGTCAGGGAACAGGATCACTTAGATGTTCAAACTCAAGACCACTTAGTAGTACATGTCAGAACTGCCTCACACCTCCCATTTCCCCCCACTTCCCCCAGCTTCTGGGCACAGTCATATGTGGGGTGTTCCATAGCCTTGTGGCAGGTGACATCACTGCTATTCTGCCTGATTAACAGTGTATGTGTGGCTTCTGCCTCACCACAATCCAAGTTTGTCAACATTATGACAGAAGAAAGCTCTGACTGCTCTGGATATAAGTCGGTCACTCAGTCAAGACTCAATTGTGTCACCAGACCTCAAGTAAATGAACCTCTGGGATGTCTCAAGATTGGTTCTTCTAAAGCAATGTCTCTGTACTACAAGACTCCAGCCATAACAACACAGACCAGATGCAGTCTCTGAAGGTGCTGATATCTGCCTGCTATTTTCTCTAACATGGAAACCAACCTGACCCATCAGGTAATGGGCAAAAATAGCTGCAAGAGACTCTTGAACCACACAAACCTGGGCTCTGAGATTTGCTCTGAGGATTTGGAAGACTGAATTATCTTCTCTGAGCTGCAATGTCCCATGTGTATGCATCCCCTCAGGCTAAAATAAGGGTAAAAACGAGATCATGCCTTCGGCAGCAGGGCAAAATCATGTGGTTCATATAGGCGAGCAACACATGATAGGTTTAGAGAACAATGCTTTCACTTTATAGAACACTACATTGTACACAGGGCTACAGCATCTCCAATACCTTTGGCCCAAGCAATGGTGTAAGAAGGATGGGGGATGTAGTGGGAAATGCTAACAACATGGGAGTCTATTGGGAACTCTCCAGAAAAAAAAATTAGAATGCGGTTTTTGCAGTCAGGCTTTAGAAGAAATAGATGTGTGTTCTCAGACCATTCCCGGCCACTTAGATTTTGGGTCAATGGGGTTAGGAGCCAAAAGCATATTTCTCCATAGAGAGCATTTAGAAACATTTCAATATATATGTCAGCCCCTGAGAAACCATGTGAATGAACCAAAGATCTTCCTCAGCAGCCCTAGAATGAAGTGTACGGCTTGAAAGGTAACAGAGGGAAAGGGGAGATGGATATATAGAACGGCTGTAATGTACTATTTTGCAGACTCTTCTACAATTCCAACACCTGGGCCCTTTATGAACATGTCTTGAGTTTTCAGGGAACTTGAGTTTTTTTTTTTTTTTTTTTTTGTGTGTGTGTGTGTGTGTGTGTGTGTGTGTGTGTGTACATGGCATGAAAATGGGGCTGGACAGAGCAGGTGAAATATCCTCTCTTCCAGTTCTTAGTCAAAGGAGACCAACAATGCCCCAAACAATGTCTATTATTGATGTTGCTCTTGGTTACCTCCCAGAACTCGAAGGTAAAATGTAATCTGAGGATACCACACACTTTGGTTGGACATAGGACTTAGAGGAGTAGAGCCAGAAAACAGCCTGAAAGCTGTCTCTTTAATGTGCAGCTCTTATAATAAATGAAGATGCCATGAAGACTATAAAGGACTAAAACAAGCCAATAGTCCTACCCAGCTTTTGAGTCTGGGAACAACAACGATGAACAGCAAGGCAAGAAAGCCCTGAAGGAAAATAATGGCACTCACATATTGGGAGTAACCACAGGCTTTAGAATTAGAATAAAAGCCCATTCAACAGGAGGAAATTCAGGCCTGCTACTGTAAATCAAGCCAGCTACCCAATGGCTAGTGAGAGCATGGACCCTAAAAAAGAACTTAGCGCTGCCACTTGTCTAAACCGCACACTGTCTAGTTGCATTCTAAATACTTGTTTTCACAGATAAGCGTAGGTCTCATCCCTCACCAAATAACCTTCTTCATGAAGCAGACATAGATCATTACAGAAACCAGCCAAAATGCAGGAAACACCTGGTGGTGTTGTTCCTTACCCCAACTGATTCACCTACAACACAATCCCTATATCTAAGACTCATGGAGCATCACAGAAGATGGAGCAGACATATTTACACCACTCATTGACATGCCAAAATGGATGGGGAAGTCTCACAAAGCCCCATTCCACTGAGAGAAAACTCTCCCAGGCACCAGCCACCTGATAGGTTACCTAATCTCCTGTGGTCAGCGCTAAATACACTTACACGTATGAGCTATAAAACCGGAACCTCATAAGGCTGTGTGCATAATCTTCCTCTCTCCTTCACTCTCTCTGTCACTTCAGTACATCTGTATTTCTGTAATAGTTAAAGTATAAGAGCTCACTAACTTGAAGAGGAGTGGATGAGGACACAGGGAAAGTTAGAGGAGGGCGAGTTGGAAATGATATAAATACACAATACTAATGCATGAAACTCTCAAAAAGTAGGAATCTTTTAGAACGAAAATAGTTTTGTTTCCTTTCAAAATATATTGCAATGTAATGAGAAATATATTTGGTTTCCTTTGTATAGAGCTCCTTAAACTCTTGCAGCTTACTGAGTGACAGGAATATCTTTTGCTAAAACCATCCTTTGGACCATATCTGAGATTATGCTAATGTAGCAGCTTTGGGGTTGGACCGCCTCTCATAGTTTCAGGAAGAAAGCCAGACTCCATCAGGGCAAACTGCCTGACGAGAGCAGGGATGATAAACTCCATTTCATCCTCAAGTCCAGACTTGGAGACCAAGGGAGACAAACTTCTGTAAAAAGTGCAATGCAGTTCCAGGTGAGCGTGCACACACAAGTGCAAAGAAGTGTGGCATGTCCGGAGGAGCAGGGTAACTCCTCCCTCAACACCTGCTCTGGTGCCTCTCCCACACCTGCTTTTGAGTGGCATCCTTTAGAGCGAATGCTATTAAATGGGTACCTGATCGCATGAGTCAGTGTGATGGGTACGGGTATCCAGGGCAACACATTTGCAATATGTTGCTGATGTAGGAACAGCCTCATGGGATGCAGACCTTGAGCTTGTGGATTCAGCTCTTAACTCAAGGTGGACAATATCAAAATCAAATTAAATGGCTACCCAGCTGGGTTGGAGATCTGCTGTAGGTATTAAAAATGACATCATATAATCGGTGTCGGGAAGCATCATGCAACTTGGGTAAAAATTCACCTGACTGAGTATTTTGACTCAAAGGAAGAATGCGAGTCCATTCCCCCAGTTTTCCTGCTGACATTTTTCTCTCTGTGATGTCCAGTGCCTCTTACCTGACCACAGCTGCAATCCAGCCCTCAGCAGCACATTGCTGGCTAATGAGTAAACACAATTCATGGTATTTATGCTCCATAGATGACAAATGCAGAAAATTTAAAAAGGAAGCAATTTAGAACTAATTATGGTTTACAACTAATAACATGTGATGTGAATGCTATTATTACTATAATTAGAATTAGGAGTCTAAAAATAGAGAGTAAGTACAAAAGATGAGCAAATCCGAAGGCAAAATGGCTAAGGTTCTCAAAAAGAAAGGGAGAGTTTTCAAAAGGAAATGTGTGCATCGGGAAGGTTCCAGTGTTTCTGTAGAACCCAAAATGTCTTCTGTCATATCCTCACACTCATTAGATCAAAGATGTCTAGCACTCTCCCCAAATGATAAAACCTCTGCAGAAAGGAATCTCCCACCAGCTTCCCCCAGGATAGGAAGAGACTCTCAAAATCAGCAACTCAGTATTCTTTAGGCTGTTGGAATAATCTCAATCATGTGAAATGAGAGACAGCTGGAAAGGGGGATAAGAAAATCCACAAAGGGTAGGTCAAGGGGAATTTAATTTAAAAAAAAAAAAAACTTATGTGACTCTGCCATTTTGACTGGACTGAAAAATCTATAATTTGCAGAAAATTGACTGCAGAGTAGAAACACCCTGGAGAAAAGATTATGTGTATCAGATTTCAGAACAGAACTTAGTGAAATGAGGCTTCGGAACTGAGACCCAGTGCTAAATGCCATTCCCGACAATCCTCCAGCCTCCTGCTCTCACTGATGGTCCCCTGGGAACTCTGGCCCTGCTTCCTTCCATACTGAGCTTCATTCTTATCCATGTATAATATCAAGACTGGGTCAGGCTAGACAGGTGAGTGGCCAGGGAACACAGACATAAAAATCAGTCCATTGCTGTTTATCAATGGTCCCAAGGAAGCTCCCATAAGTGCCCCTGGTCACATGCAAAGCCCAGTGTCCATTCTGCAATGGGGACTTTCCTAAGACAGGGCTTACCTGGGTAGGCTGCACTAATGCAGGGGCATACAGCAGTAGCAGCATTGCACAGACTCAAGCTGCTCTATTTTCCATTTTGATAAAGCAGGACTGTTTCCCCCTATGACATCCAAACATATGCCCACCCACTCTTACAATATTCCAGAGAAACATGAGGTTTTGCTATAATGACCACCTTTATTTTGTGATTAATTAAAAATCAATTGACATACAACCACACATATTTATAAGTACAGTATGCTAATACAGTCCATGTATATATCGATGTATAATGATCCAATCAGGGTAATTAGCATCCTATCTCCTCAAACATTTATCATCTCTTGGCGCTTAACCTTTCTTTAAATGAGTTAATTGCACAGCCTGATTGTAACAGCCCGAAAGAGGAAATTCAGCTAATACATTTCCAAGTGCTCTCCCACGGCTCTGGTCAATGTCTTCTACAAAGCAGGCACTCCCAGTGGTGAGTTCAATTAGTAAATGGGATTTACAAAGTGAACTTTTAGATATTTCTGCAAAGGCACGTCTTAATTAGAACTACCCTGTGCTCCAAAGAAATCTAAAGATCTCTAGTGATACCCTTCAGAAAACAGGTGATAATTTGGTTTTTTTGTTTGTTTCTTTGTTTGTTTGTTTCGAGATGAGATGTCTGAACTCAGCACAGTAATAGCTCTGTTACAATTTTCCTGAAAATCAGCCCCCTCTAAAGTCACTTGTCATGTCTGAAACACTGCTGGAGAGCAATACATTTTTGTGGGCCAGGGAGGTGGGTACAGGGACAGATATCTATCACCTGTCCATGGCACACATTTCTCTCTGTAGAATGGCATGGTCAGGTACAATACCAGCCCTTAGGTGTGTATGTGGCAGCGGGTGGAAGCAGGAGAATCAGTTCAGGTTCAATGCCACCCTGAACTACACAGCAAAAAGCTAGCTAATCAGAGCCACAGAGGAAGATATGGGGGAGGGGGAGGAAAGAAAAGAAAAACAATGTTGATGCCCACGTTTTTGTTTGGTTCCTCAGGTAAACGGCCATCATTCCCCAGGGTTCTTAGAACTTCATCAAACTCAAGCCTCCCACTGTTGTGTAGGAAGTGAGCTTTAGTGTGCATCAGACTTATTTGCCCTGCCCCAGGCTGATGTAGAGTTTTGGGCCTGTTCATTCCTTCAACAAAAGTGACTCCGTGCCTATTGCAGGCAAAGCAGTGGACTAGGATCTGGAGGTATAGTGGGGTTCAACCCTAGCACACAGTACGTGATAGTCAGAGGGAGAGAGACCTGGAGGCAAGGAGCAAAGGGAGAAGTGAGTGCCAAGTGCATCAGAGGGTGAGAAGAAAAGTTCCTTGGAAGAAACAGGCAGTAAAAGAGACAAATTAGGGGCTGGAACATAGATCGGCGGTAGAACATTTGTCTAACGCCATTTTCTGTTCACAGCAGTGAAAATAGTGGGGGAGGGACGATAAACAGAGTAGACTGAATATCGAATAGGAAAGTTTAGGAAGAAGCAACTGAAGTGGGCGTGTTTGAAAAAGCAGAAGAGAGCAAGGGAAGCCATCGTATGGCTTTCTAGGTACATGCAAAACCCCAGGTCATTCTTGACCAACATGTGTGGATGACATCAGGACAGCAGGGAGCAGAGTAAAGAAGAAGAATGCAGAGGGAATGTAATAGAGCCAATGTAAGCAGAGAAAGGATCCCTCACTGCCATCAGCCCTACATTATCCTGGGAGACCAGGACCCCCAGAAGGGGAGGGGTCTGAGCCTAGGGGCACTCATTTTGACTTAGGCCAGTTTGGCTGCTGTGCTGAGAAGAGACACAACCAGGGAAGAAAAGTGCAGAACAGGATGACTGGCTGTAGGACTATACTGATGAAGGTGAGAAAGGCAGACTAAGAACAGTGGGGGGCCATGGACTGGAGAACAATGCACAGATCCAGGGTCTGTTTCTGAAAGCTGAGCTACCAGAATTCTGCTGAGCTAGGCTCCCTGGTCAGGGCAGAAGGTCCTCTGTTCAGCTAGATTAAGATGACTATGGCAGAGACAATATGAGAGGTGGAAAGAGTACCCTAGAGAATGCAGCCGGCCTTCCCAGACACTATATCTAGGCATAAACAAAGGAGGCCAGGAGCAGGGCACACATGAGCAGGTAGGCTGTGTTATCTTAACTCCTACATGGGACTGTGTCCAAAGCTTCACATTACTGTTAGAGATAGCTCAGTGAGAGGGCTCTTCTTTAGCAAAGTATGTCCCCAGCACCTACTTTAACTTCCCAACTCTCCATGGGTTGCCTAGAAACCTCACCTGCCAAGGACCACACAAAAATCTCCCCTGCCTCTGTAATTGCTTCTCTAAGTAAGCCCTTCACTGAGGGCTGCACTAAGACCACATATTGCTGACTCGGCAGGCCCCTGAATCTGTAATATGGCAGTGATAAAACAAAGGCCACGACTGCACATCAGTTCCTCATTTGTAGAAATAAAAAAAGTCACCTATATATGCAAAAATCAACTTAAGCCAATGTGTCATCTTTGATAGACAAGAATCTCCAAATAGAAAATGTGTAAATGTTGTAATCCATACCTTGTAGGGAGATTATATAACAATATATAAATCCTTAAATCAGCTCAGAAGATTTTTTTTAAGTGTACTATGGCCTAAAAGAACGATGTTGCATAAATATTTACATTTGAGAGAAATCTAGAATAATTAGTGGAGTTTCAAATATAACATTTCGAAATAGGACAAAACCTGAATTATTAAAAAAAAACTCACTAGATATGCAAATGCATCAGTACACTTGGTGATGTTTGCCTGTCACAGAGCCCAGAATGGTGAAGCAGGAGGATTGGGAGTTCAAAGCCACCCTGAACTACATAACAAGGCCCTGTCTTAAAAGAAAATGGAGAGAGTGAAAAGAACAAACCCAAAAGAAGACGGAGGGGAGGGGAAAAGAAAGAGGGAGGAGAGAGCAAAAAAGGAAGACACTTAGGAAAGGAGCAGATGTAAAATAGATGAGAGACAAGAGGGCTGTGTTTGTAAGAATTATAAGTGCAAAGATTACAGTGGCAATAAAAACTCCACCTAAATTAGAGACTGACAGTTTGAAACTCAGATTCTAATATTTACAATTTGATGGAACTGATATATTTGGCAATTAAATAA
Source organism: Micromys minutus (assembly GCF_963924665.1). NCBI lineage: Eukaryota > Metazoa > Chordata > Mammalia > Rodentia > Muridae > Micromys > Micromys minutus. The sequence goes on from NC_137972.1 coordinate 65,215,714, forward strand.
TTTAGATTAGAAATCTGAATGTGAAATTAAAAATTAAAGGCTAAACTGCAAGATGAATCTCCTTTGTTCGTGTGTGTGTGTGTGTGTGTGTGTGTGTGTGTGTGTGTGTGTTTGCGAAACTCGAGCAGCCAAAGTGTTTTCGGGTTTGGAGGATTGAGGATTTTGGAGTCGTTTGCATAAATTTTTCCAGATGAACACCCCCAATCTGAAAATCCCAAAGCCCTCAAAACAGAAAATAGTTTGAAAGTCACTCTTGACAATCAAAACTGTTCTGTGCTTCAGAGTATTTTTTGATTGTAGACGTTCAAAACATGGATGCTCACTTAACCCCTGTACACTTTCAGAGTTTCAGTCCACAGCACAGAGTGTGAACACCTTGGCTAAGGATCCCTTCGTTCCCTTCAAACATGCAGCTCTGGGGTCTACGGACAACAGGAGAGGTACTTTCAACCTAGAGAGCAGCCATAAGACAGGCCGTGGATCCCTAGGCGTGGCTCTGCCTCTGATTAGTTCTCTGGCACGCAGTGTTTTAGAATAGCTTGAGATCGTCCAGCAGTAAAATACAACTGAGTCCAGCTAGTGTCAGCCGCTCATGCTTGGCTCCATCCTAGCAAACAGGACAGTCTGCATGCGGTCCTCCAGCCCTCTCAGTTTCCCAGCACTGGGTCAGAGCACCAGCCTTGGCTCTCTAGGGATTTCTTTCCATGTAGTTTGAGTGCATGCATGGGTGGTGGGGTGGGGGAGGGGCAAGACCAGGCAGGTATGTACTTGGTGAACTTACCATTTGTAGCCAAATGTTGGTGGTTAAAACTTGGTTCTTTTCATCCTTAAAAGACAAAAAGAAACAGGTGACATAAATATGGCTTATGTGCTTCACCAAAGGAGCCACGATACAATTATTCATGTACAAATCTGACTTTGGGGATCAACTTCGTGAGTGGAAGTTAGAATGCACCAGGCACTTCCAAATCTATGCCAGTAACATTTCCCCAGAGTCAAGATTTTCTATTTATTCTGAAGTAATACACATTTATTACAGAGCACTTACAAAGGACAGGAAAATATAAAGAAGAAAATTAAAATCAGGCCAGCCTACTATCAGAAATGATGCCAGTTAAGGCCTTGGCAATTTATCTTTTTTTATACCACCCTCCCACACTCCAGGAAGAGGCATGTCATATGGAGCTCCTGACCCATATTAAGGGTCTGAATGGGCCACTGTATTTGCTTTATCCCTGCATGGGGCTTGGCTCTTCCCTCTTTTCTATCCAGCTGGCTACATGCAACTGTGCTGGGTCTTGGGTCCTAAGTCTCCCCTGAGAGTCCACATGCCAAAGACACCGGCACCACCTTGGCATTACTGGCAGATGGTAGTATAAGAGGGGTCAATGGGAAGGTTCTCAAATTAAGAGGAGCATGCACTTTCCAGACATATTAAGATGCCAGCCCCTTCTTCCTCTTCCCTTTCCCTTCCTGGCCATGAGTAAGCAGTTTTCCTCTGCCACAGGCTTCCACAATGTGCCGCCTCCCTACAAACCAAAAGCAGTGGAAACAACGACTCACAGACCGGGAACTCAAAAACTGGGAGCCAACCTTTTTCTCTTTGTATGTGAATTATTTCAGGTGTTTAACCCAGTGCCAAAAACCTGACCAGGACAGAATCTAAAAGAGCCTCATTAAATGAAGTATTTCCACCGGCCCCTTTGTCATAGATGATCACACCCAACAGTGTCAGCAAAATACATGTGCAGAGGGGGCCTGGAAGGTCCACTCAGTGGTTAAGGGCACTTCTGAAAGACTTGGGTTCCATTCCCAGCACCCACACAGCAGCTTGCAAACATCTGCAACTCCAGTCCCATGGGACCCCATGCCCTCTTCTTCCCTCTCTGACATATACACATGTGAACAAATCAAAACATAAGGAAACACTTCAATTAAAATGTTTAAGGTGACAAGTTATACCGAGAATGATGTCAGTCAGTCTGAAATCCTTACTTCCAACCTAAAGGACTCTGAAAACTAGCAACTATTATCCTCCAAGAAAAGTATTCATGAAAACCTGCCCAGAAGTGAACACCTCAAATTCCTGTGTCAGGAATTGCCCTGGCCGGATTCACTGACTAACACACATTCAAAACTGATCCCCGGCATAAGTCACAGGGTGACTTCCGGTGTACAGTCAGTGGCTGGAAATGCACATGAGCACACAGATGCCCCTGTACTCAGATGCTCACCTACTGGGTACCACTGAAGGTGTGATGGGCAAGTCTGAGCAACTGTGAAAGAGAAGATTGTGCCGTATGTGGAGGGACATAGGACAAATCACCAGGGTATCCCCAAGCCAGGACTGAAAGGAATTGCCAATTGATGAAGGCAAGAAATACATCTACTTTTCTAAACTACAATGTGCCACAATGTTCAGTGATAAATCACTGCCTCAGGTTAACGTGTCCCGTGTTCTATGCTAAGCGAATGTTCCCTCAATAGAGCTATATAAACTGCAATCACAGCAATGTCCCCATTTCTGATCAGTCACCAACACTATCGGGAAGCACTGAGTTCTTCAGCATGGGTACCTCTAAGTTCTTCAGGATGTGTCTCTATTGCCCCCAGTTATTAGGCAGCTGTTGTTACTAACAGAGTAAGAGTTAGCAAGAGCTTCATGCAGGTGCCTTTCCTTCTTTTAATTGCATTTGTGCCTGCTTCTCCCAAGAGAGGTTTCTGTGGTTTGGGAGCTCAATTACTACCAATCTAATTAAAAGCCTTTCTTCTTTCCAGAGTCTGGACAGAAACCTCATTAGAGCGACACTGGATTTCCTTACTGTGTAGCAGCATGGGACCAAAGAACAGCGCTTCAAACTGTAATCAACAAGCAGCAGCCAGCCACCACCTGGCAGCACAGGGAAGCCAGACAGAGCAGCCCACACTGGCTGCAAAGGAAGCCCAGGGCCACGCAGGATGTTGCTGCTCTCCACTTGGACTGTCTTCTGTCACCATTGGTCAGGTGGCAAGGTCTCCCTTACCTTCCCATCACAGTATGCTGCCTCCTGCCCATACGGGCACATGTGTACACATCCAAACATATAGATGTGACAGTCTGCTTCCATGGAGGCTCTCTGCTTAGGGGGGACAACCCACAGATCCATAGTGCATCACACAAGGCTTTGTCTACAAGTTATGGTCCGGCCAAGTTTGCATTCTTTCAGGAAATATTGGTGGAATATTCCCACTACAGACATGACACTGAGGTGTGCAGTGGTCATTTATCATTGCCCCTGAGTTCCTGGAACATCAGATGAAGTGGGATTAAGGTAAGAATGACACGCCTTAGGCAAAGGATAAGACTCACTGAGGAAAAAAAAAAAGAGGAGCCCTTTAGAGAAGTTAGTGAAGATGGATTGTACCTACTGTAATATTCCCTTTAACATACTATTAGCCTTTGCTTTTACATGTTAGGATCGCTCAACAATCCAGCATGTGGATCCTCTCATGTCTACCATGTATACCCCAGCCATGACCCCTGCTGACAGCCCTGACTGCCAAAGCACCATGCAAGTAACCCTGTGCCCATTCTTTCCTCACCTGACCATACCTGATGTACAATGTCAGCAGACCTCAGCCTCTTTAAAAGTGAGGTTCTGAGCCAACCTCAACCCCAACCCCAAAAGGGTCTTGTGGGAGGGTGTCATAAGTGAGCCTGGAGACATCTCTCTTTGCAAGACCACGAGTTGCTTACAGATAAATCCATCTCCTCTGCCTGAAAAGCTGCTCAACAAGCAGCCCCAAAGTCAAGTCTCTGCCCCTATGCCCACCTCTGCTCAGGCTACTGTTCCCCGGTTCCACTCAAGCCTAGCCCGCCTACCCAGCTTCCTAACACAGCCATGAACACAGCAGGCCCCAGATATGCCACCCGTCCTGACTTCTCTGCCTTGCCTCGAGCTTCCACATTTCCTTGTTTGCCAGAGGGAAGAAGCGGAGACTAGGTTTCTGTGAGATGTCTTTCAGTGATATTAGTTGTCACAGTATAGCTGTCACCTGACCAACCCCCCCCTGCAAGACACTGGAGGCAGAATCGCAGACCAACATGAGCCGCCTAAAGTAGGCTAACCTGACCCCCACCCCATAGTCTGTTTTAAACTGAGCACGTCAGTGAAGAGCAGCCTTTGATTTGTGTGACATATTTTGAAAAATCAATCTTCCTAAATTACGGTGAATCTGTTCAGTGTAACTTACCATACTTACTGTGCAGTCTGGGGCTTCTACACCCAGCACTTCTAAGGAAGTCATGGGGAGATGTTATTCGATGGTATTTTATAAAACTCTGAGAAAAGCCATATATCAACCCTGTCTAAATCCTCATTTGCAGAAAAGATATAAATCCACATTTGAAGAGCACTCATAGTTTTTAAGAAACATGACACATTTTTATCTATTTTTTACCACATTTTATTCCTGACAATCCAACAAAGCTAGGTTTGTTTGTTTGTTTGTTTGTTTGTTTTTCTTTTGTGTAATTCATCACGTGTAGGTGGGCTCCCAAACATCATTTTCTATGTCTGTTGGGTTTGAATGTTTATACTTGAGCACATACTACCTTATTATCAAGAGAAGGGAATGCATTCATGTGTAAACTATGAAACAGAGTAAATCAACCTCTGGCCTCAGGTCACACAAGACAGAGATGAGCTGCACACACCGATAATCCCATCACTCTGTAGGCTGACACAAAAGGATCAAGGGCTCGAGAGCACCTCGGCCTACAGATTTAAGACCTTCTTAAAAGAAACATACAAGCTGAGCTCTAAACCTTCTTTCTCTTTGTTCAGATATGTGTGCTATGAACTAAAATGTCTTTCTTTACCCCGTGCTGTCACAGTGAACAATGATCATGGGAACAGCAAAACTGCTTCCATATGACACTTGGTAACAGTTCCAGACAGAGGACCTTGAAAGCAGTTTGGGATATCTTTAGAGCAGTGATTCTCTACCTTCCTAAGGCTGCGGCCCTTTAATACAGTTCCTTGGATTGTGGTGACCCCGATCATAACATTATTCCATTGCTACTTCCTAACTGTAGTTTCGCTACTGGCATGCATGGTATGCAGGATGCCTGAAATGTGACCCCCATGGGGGTCAAGGCGGACAAAGTCGGGAACCATTGCTTTAGAGGCTCACTGAAGTTAAAACTCTTCATGATTATGACAAGTCCCTTCTCTCTTTCCCCTTCCTTCACTTGTGAACAATGGACAGGGTTCTCTGGCGGCTACACGCCATGGCAGACTGATTGGTCTGAGGCTGCATGCAGACTCAAATTAAGAGTTGCCTGACAAATGACTGAGGCAAGTTTTGCAAAACTATAAACAATAACCCTTCTCACTCAAAGTGCTATATTTTGCAAAGGCACAGTAGTTTTCCAGGAAAAAATATTGAGCCCAATAGGCTTATCATTATAAAGGAATAGACTTTACACCACTTTTGTGCATATATTTTCAACCTGGTAAATACTGAAAGCTATAACATACGCATAAAACCTGGGGATCCTCAAAAATCTTTAAGAGAAATTAAAGGAGCCCTGAGCATCAAAGACTGAAGTTCATTGCAACAGGCCCTGCACCCCACACACACATCGATTCTCACCCCAAGGACTAGGTCCTGCTCAGTGGAGAAGCAGCTCCTTCCTCACTCTCACTTTGAGACTGTGTAGGGTTCATGTCTGGGATTAATGTGAAAAGACTGGGTATCACAGACACACATAGGCTCTTCCACACACTGCCTGTAAGGATTCAGCTGAGTCCGCTGAACTCTAACATAACTGTTTCATTATTTGCAAACCTAGCAATGACAATGGCAAGAAATTCAGTAAGTCACCCAAACTATCAAAACACAAAATGGCTCTGCACTGTTCAGTGACAAGAGCAGCGACTGTTAACACAATCGATCAAAGGCTTAGAGAAGTGGCCAAATTGGTGGCCTCTCTTCTACGCGCAGCTGCCTATGTTTTGGGGTAGTCTTACTTTTGGTGAAAACACGGCTTACAAGCTAAATGCCTAATGGTCACAATTTTCTCATCAGAACTCAAATACTCTGTGACAGTTGACTCCACAGATGTCAGAGTGTGAAGTAACATGTCTAAGCCTCGGTTACCGGCTCTTTAAACCCAATATTCCACAACAGTGGAGAATTTTACCAAGGATCTTCTCCAGAGGAAACCCTACATATGTGTACAAGTTTCTGACTGTGTGGTTACATCCTGAGAAGTAAAAGAAGGCCGTCTTTAACCTGGAATGGGAAGACACAGAAGCTGAAAAGTCAACACAGCCCCCACTGAGGCAGAGCGCAGCCCCAGGGAGACTACTTTTGACAATAGCTTCTCAAGTAACTCTGAATTCTTCGATTCTATTTTTAACCACCAGAGCCAACCGTGCATTGCTTGAGAGTGCTGTTTTCGGAAATGATTCAGAAGAAAAGGCTTAAGGGATTTTTAAAAAATCAAAGCAGAATACAACAGAGATTTTTTTTTTTTTTTTTTTTTTTTGCCTTTTCCTTTCCCTACTGATCAGTGTTCAATCCCTTGTTGACATCATCCCTCCCCAGAAAAAGCACAAGAAAGCAAACTGGAAACCTAGCCAATCAGGCTAATGCTTTCAGGCTGGATAATTGTACATACAGAGAGGCAGGTGTCTCCTGAGCTTAGGTCCTTGAGCCAGGCAGGGATGACAATGGGCTGTCATCCCCCCTGCACTCCCTCCCCTGTGAATCTCACTCACCATACTAAAAGGGAACATGACATGTATCCAAGAAACTGCCCCCACCTTATTGCCTACATCCCCAAAGATGCCCTTCTGAGGAGTCTGTTGAACCCAAAGGTACACTTCCAACTGCATGCACAGGCTCCTTTCATTAGGAGAAGCCATTTCCTTCCTCCCACAAGGAATGAAGCCAGTCAAGTAGACTGTGGGAGCAGTACCTAACAGAAAAAAAAAAAAAAAAAAAAAAAACAGCAGTCTTGGAGATAACAAAGCTGGGGGCAATGGGTATTAGAAAACTAGAGGGAGAGAGGCAAAGAGAGGAATTTGGCTCAGACAGCCAGAAGCAGGAGCAAAGGTTTGTATACCTCTAGACTTAAACCATCGTCCTTCCCCAGTCAGCACTGGGCACCTTTGCACTCTTCACAGCAAAAACAGCCATGTAACTGGTGGGGAGCAAAGATCTGCAAGTGAGTCAGACAATCTTTGCCACCAGTACCAGAGGCCTTCCCTACGGATTTGGACAGCATCAGTATGAGGCAAGCTTTTCCAAAAAGCTTACTGTCATGTGATTCATCAATTATCTATCATCTTAGCAGAAGGAATTCTAACAAACCAAAAAAAAAAAAAAAAAAAAAAAAAGAGAGAATTGTGTTCATAGGAGTTGGGAACAGATTTTATCCATTCATTTGGTATCTTTCACACTTTATACCTATTGACTGACCAGACTGGGGTTGAGCCCAGGGCTGCTCTCATCTTAACAGATGCTCTAACACTGAGTTCTTTCATCAACCCTCATGTTTACATTTTATGTTGAGATCAAGTCTCACTAAGCTGCTGCTTGGACTCTCACACCCTAGCCTAGGCTGGTCTTGAACTTATGATCCTGCTGACTCTGTTTCATGAGCTTCTGGGATCACAGGGGACATGCTGACACTAGAACTAAATTTATTTTTAAATGATACATAAAAATCACACGTACTTATGGGGTGCTCATGATGTTTCATTACATTATGTATGTATATATCATAAAATGTTCAAGTCACATTAACCATACCTATCATCTCAAACTTTTGATACTTTTCTCAGTGAACACATGCAAATGTTTTACTTGTAGCTTTCTGCAATGCAGTGATGTGTAGAAAACCATCCCAATGCACAGTGATAGCCTCAGACCTTCTTTAGCCACCTCACTCCACCTCAGGCTCCACTGCCCAGCCTCTTCCCATGCCCCTTTCCCTAAAAGCAAGATTTAGAAGCAGCAGTTTCTCCCGGTTTTTATTATTTGATGTTTAATAGTTCTGCAAATAATATATATATATATATATATATATATATATACACATTCATTTAATAAACCAAGTAAGCATGAATCAAGGCAAAAATTTAAAAAGAATGACAAGAAAAATTTGTATGGCTATTGTAACATTAAAAATAAAATTATAAATAAACATAAGGCATAAAAATAAAAATTAAAACATGTAATACTTTCATAAACATAGCATGATTATGATTATAACCCTTGAAAAGTAAGTTATCATATATTATTATATATCATATATAATATGTCATGTACATTATATAATATATTATCATATATTATATATCATATTATTATGTGTCATATATGTTAATACTATGTTATATATTAATAAATGTGAATAAATATATGTTAATAAATAATCATATTTAATATGATTATTACAACTATATTTTACATATAATTAATAATATACTTATATATTAATTATACATTACTATATGTTATTCATATATTTTTATATATAGTCAACTACATTTTATATTTAATTAATATAATATACTTATATATTATTATATATTACTACATATAATTCATATAACTGTGATATGTAAAGGGAGGCAAACAGTCAGCAATAGTCTGGAAAATAAGGAGTCTAGAAAAGGCCCAAAAGCATGCTTCTCAGTTATTATTATAAAACTCAATAATGTCTTGGATTAAATTAAACATGATTTAAAAGTCAAGGTAACAAGATAATGAAAAGAAATGAGAGGCAAATCTTTAGACCAAATAAATAATCTGGGAGCCCAAATAACACTATTATGTAGTTAATAAGTTAGAAACAGAAAAGAACAAAACAGACAGCTAAAAATTGAGTTACTGGCATGAGGTAATCACAGTTTGTATAGCTGGAAATGGAGATTAAGTCAATTAGGCAAGAAGCCTGGGGCAGAAGTGAAAAGAAGACACTCTGGGTTGGCTCTGGAAGCACAGCACCTGGAGGGGAGTGGACTGTTTCAAGATGCTAAAAAGAGCATCTGCTCAGAATTCAGCAAAAACAGCAGGCTCTATAAGCTAAATACTGCAGCCCTGCTACACAGTATCTACAAAGGATGTAAAATCAAATGACTATTGTAAGTGAACCTAAGATCACCATTAAGAAAAAAAAATTTTTTTTCTTTCTTTCTTTTCTTTTCTTTCTTTTTCTTTTTCTTTTATTTTTTTTTAAGTATAGAATAGAGTTTATTTATGTCATGGGGGGGAAGTAAAGAGGGTAGTAGAGACAGGGAGACAGAAGAGGCAAGGAGAGGAGAGGAGAGTAGAGAGAGGCCTGGAGCACTTGGAGAGAGATGGGGGAAGGGATGAGAAGAGGAAGGATGGGGGAGGGGGCAAAAGAGCAAGAGCAAAAAGAAAAACTCAACAACAAACTTAAAGATAATATTAAAAGATTTCCCAAGTGTGTGGACTAATGTTACCTATGGTGGATTATAGAAGCAAAAGAGCCATGTAAATCCAGGGTGAACTTGCAGATGTCAGTGTGAAAGAAAAAGCAGGACTCTGCTACCAAACCTCTAGTCCACAAGCACCCTCATGGCATTATGATGTAAAAGAACCCACTGGCAGAACAAAAGCAGTTTGTCGCTTTCAATCTGAGTGCAAAGTAAGAAACAGAATAGTCTATCATCCTCCTTACAAAATGGTTTCCCATCTGTTGAACAGTTTAAACATAAACAGTCCCTAGTACCTAAGAACTCCGGAAGCCATGGCAAGAGCATGCAAGTAGCTGGAGATTACTGAAGCTATAAAGTACCAACAAAACCAACAATTTACCAAGCAGAAAAGTAAACAAAAAATAACTATGCGTAGAAACATACATAAAGTATCCTTAAGAGCTTATCAGGGTGAAAGAAAATGTTCATCACAAGTATGAGAAAGGAGGCCAAGTCAGAACATATCTCCTGAAAGTCAGACTAGACAAGTAGGAAATGACACCACTAAATAAGTACAATTAAAGCAATTAAATGCTTTAAGATATAATGATATATAAAAAGAGATATGTGAAGAAAAGGGTATACTTGAGAAAAAAATCTTTTTCAACATGAGAAATTCAGTAGCTGAAATAAACACCCAATGGATATTCTGGTCAGTTTAGGTCAACTTGAAACACGTTTGGGTAGAGGCAAACTCAATTGAGAAAATGCCTCCGTAGGACTTTCACACATAGGCTAAGCAAGCCAGTAAGCAGCATTCATCCATGAGCTCCCCTACAGTTCCTGCCTGAACTTCATTAGTGAGGGAGTCTGACCTGAGAACTATAAGCTAAACCAAACCCTTTCCTCCCCATGTTGTTTTTGACCAAGGAGTTTTATCCACTAATAGAAACCCTAATCAATAAATTTGACAGCAGACATGGGAAAACAGAAGTGATAATCAGTAACTGGAAGATAATGTGATGTAATGGCCTGCTAAAAATAAGAAGATAGAAATCATGGTTAACAGACAGACTGCAAAGATTGGATGTAAATTTTCACAAAAGCAGAAGAACCCTCAAAGAAGTATAACTGAGAGATGTCCTGAAAGACCAGGATAAATCCTGACCCCCTAACAGGTAAAGTAGAAGACCCCTAGCAGATAGAGTAGAGCCAAAAATGTAGGATAGCCGGTTCAGTGACTCTGTTTCAGGAGCTGACTGACCATAAAAGCTAAAATAACACCTTATAAACATTCTTGAGAAACCGGGTGTTTCTCTTGTGATTCTTCTCTGGTATTTTTGGCATTTTCCAATGAGGTATTCCCTCCCCCCTTGGTTGTGGTTTTTTCCATTAAAAACCCCTTCTCCCAGCCACTCGGGGTCAGACTCCTCTACCCCTGTGTGGGATATGAGACTCAACCCCAGTGCACTGGCTCATCAATAAACCTTGTTTAATTGTAGCAAGGATGATCTCTCATGAGTTCTTGGGGGGTCATGTCATCCCAAGACTTGAGTGAGGGTCTCCCCTCTGCGGGGGTCCTTCAGTCCAAAACTGTACAACTAATCCTCAGGTTAAGGAAATACAATGTCCTCAAAAGGAAATGAGTGAATTAAAAACTAATGACATGCTTTTTCTTTCCCCTGTCCCAGCCTAAGAGTTTAACATCAGTCACGCCGATACTGGAAAGAAAATCACCAAACAGATTGAAAATCAATTGCTTTTCTCAAGACACAGGAGGCATTAGGGTTGTAGGGTAAAAGTGCAACACAGAAATCTGCATGTCAGCAAATGCGAAAGCAAAGGGTAGACTCCTGAACTTCAGGCGATGCTTAAATGGCAATTTGATAATTACTGTAAAATTGAACAACAGTAAGGATTCTGTTGACCGCAGGCACTTGGTGACCTACCTCTGCTTTTATCTCTAAGAATTGCACAGTGCTCTGATTCCCTATGTTTGGTAAACCAAATTTAAAGTGACTTTAGGAACAGAAGCCAGAGATCTCTCATAAGAAAGCCTGTATTTCTGACAGACCCTTGTCTGTCACTCCTCTTTACCACACTACAGCAGATCAGTCTCTTTATTTGAGGAGGAAGGCTACAGAACAAAGGGGACACCTGAGAAGGTCACAACTCAGAGAGAGGAGCTTAGAAAAAGACTGACATTTAACCTCAGACACTTGCCCTAGCACCTACAATATCACCACACCCTAGCTCCAGCATTAAAAAGAACCAAGGTACATTATGATAAGGAGAAGTTTCAGATTCTCTAAGAAAGGGCTAAACTGTGTGTGGTGTTGGGGAGTGTTGGACCGTGGGGGTAACTGGGTTGGTATACAGCCTGCCTGGCATATACCAGTACAGAGCTGGAGTTTCACCATGATATAATCTGGGTGTAGCAGCACATGTTTGCAGTCCTGGGGCAGTTGGGAGATAGAGACAAGAATATCAGATACAAATGGTCATTTACTGCATAGCTGAGTTTCAGTTCAAGGCCACCTGAGACTCTGCCACAGCAGAGAGAGAAAGGGGGTGGGCAGTGATGAGAAAGAGGGAAGACCAAAAAGATGTATAGCAATAGGAACCTTTCATACTTCATGGAAAACCTAGAGTCACTTGGATAGACAGTTGGACACTCTATTAAGAATCTATCTTAGTACAACACCCAGAGGAAGCTCATCACCCAGGTACCCTAACATGCTAAGGATTACAGGATCATAGAATCACAGGTTTGCTACCAGGCCCTGGATCACAGAGGAAGCTCAACTCCCAGGAGATCGGACACATCCAGGAACACTGGAGCTCTGACATACTCAAGAACATCTGGAGCTTGGTCATACTGAGACTCCAGTATCTCAGAGGCAGCTTGACTACCAGGAGCTCTGACACACTCAGAATCCCAGGATCCCAGAATCCCAGGATCACAGAGGCACCTGGACTCTATGGAGTTCTGACATAATCAGGATCTCGAGTAGGACAGGTTCCAGTTAGAGATAGCTAGGGCAGGTAGCACTAGAGACAACCAGATGGCAAGAGGCAAGCACAAGAACATAAGCAAAAGAAACCAAGGCTACTTGACATCATCAAAACCCAGTTCTCCCACTACAGCTAGTCCTAAATATCCCACCACACCTAAAAAGCAAGATTCAGATTTAAAATCATATTTCATGATGATGATAGAGGACTTCAGGAAGGACATGAATAACTCCCTTAAAGAAATCCAGGAAAACACTACCAAACAGGAGAAGGAATTGGACAAAACCATCCAGGATCTAAAAATGCAAATAGAAAAAATAAAGAAATCACATGGGAAGACAATCCTAGAGACGAAAAATATAGGAAAAGAGATCAGGAATCATAGATGCAAGCATCACCAACAAAATACAAGAGTTGAAAGAGAGATAATCAGGAGCAGAAGATAACATAGAAAACATTGATATAAAAGTCAAAGAAAATGCAAAATGCAAAAAGCTCCTAACGCCAAACATCCAGAAAATCCAGGACACAATGAAAAGAACAAACCTAAGAATATTAGGCATAGAAAAGACCAAAGATACCCAACATAAAGGACAAGTAAATGTCTTCAATAAAATTATAGAAGAAAACATCCCTAACCTAAACTAAAGAAAGAGATGAGCATGAACGTACAAGAAGCTTACAGAACTCCAAATAGACTGGATCAGAAAAGATATTCTTCCACTCACATAATAGTTAAAATACCAAATGCAAAAAAAAACAAAGAACGAATATTAAAAAATATTAAAAGCAGTCTCCCAACCAAAAATGAGCCCAGGACCAGATGGATTTAGTGCAGAATCCCATTAGACATTTAAAGAATAACTAATACTAGTATTCTTCAAACTATTTTGCAAAATAAAAACAGAAGAAACAATACCAAATTTGTTCTATGAAGCCACAATTATGCTTACACCTAAACAATACAAAGACCCTACAAAGAAGGAACCTTCAGACCAATCTCCATTATGAACATCAAAACAAAAATACTCAATAAAATTCTCGAAAACCCAATTAAAGAACACATTCAAACAATCATTCACCATGATCAAGTAGGCTTCATCCCAGAGATGCAGGGATGGTTCAATATATGGAAATCCATAAATGTCATCCACTATATAAACAAACTCAAAGAAAAAAAAAAAAACCACTGAACATCTCATTAGATACTGAGAAAGCATTTGACAAAATTCAACACCAATTCAGGTTAAAAGTTTGGAAAGATCAGGAATTTAAGGCCCATATGTAAACATAGTAAAAGTAATATGCATTAAACCGGTACCCATGATGAAACAAAATAGAGAGAAACTTGAACCAATCCCTCTAAAATCAGGAACTAGACAAGACTGCACACTCTATACCTACCAATTTAATATAGTACTTGAAGTACTAGCCAGAGCAATTAAACAACAAAAATAGGTGAAGGGGATACAAATTGTAAAGAAAGAAGTCAAAATATTACTATCTATAGATGATATGGTAGTATACTTAAGGGACCCCAAAAATTACACCACAGAACTCATAAACGTGAGAAACAATTTGAGCAAATTGGCTCGATATAAAATTAACTCAAACAAAACAGTAGCCTTCCTATCCTCAAAGGATAAACAAAACAGTCTGAGAAAGAAATTGGGGAAATGACACCCTTCACAAAAGTCACAAACAATATAAATTATCATGGTGTCGATCTAACCAAGTAAGTGAAAGATATGTATGACAAGAACTTCAAGTCTCTGAAGAAAGAAATAGTAGGTCTTCTCAGAAGATGGAAAGATCTCCCATGCAAATGTATCAGGAGGATAAATATAGTAAAAATGGTCATCTTGCCAAAAGAAATCTACAGATTCAATGCAATCCCCATTAAAATTCCAACTCAATTCTTCAATGAATTAGAAAGAGCAATTTTTAAATTATTTGGAAAAAAAAAAAACAAGCTATCAAAAACTATTCTCAACAATAAAAGAACGACTGGGGGAATCATGATCCCAACCTCAAGCTGTATTACAGAGCAATCATGATAAAAACTGTTTGGTGTTGGTACAGAGACAGGCAGGTAGATCAATAGAATAGATTGTAGACTCAGAAATGAACCCACACACCTATAGTCACTTGATCTTTGACAAAGGAACTAAAACCATCCAGTAAAAAAAAAGACAGCATTTTCAACAAATGGTGCTGGTTCAACTGGAGGTCAGCCTGTAGAAGAATGCAAATCAATCCATTCTTATAACCTTACAAAACTCAAGTCCAAGTGGATCAAACACCTCCACATAAAACCAGGTATACTGAAACTAATAGAAGAGAGAGTAGGGAAGAGCCTTGAACACATAGGCACAGGGGAAATTTTCTTGAACAGAACACCAGTGGCTTATGCTCTTAGATCAAGAATTGATAAATGGGATCTCATAAAATTATAAATCTTCTGTAAGGCAAAGGACATTGTCAATAGAACAGAAAGCAACCAACAGATTGGGAAAAGATCCTTATCAATTCTACATCTGATAGAGGGCTAATATCCAATATACACAAAGTGCTCAAGAAGTTAGACTCCAGAGAATCAACTAACCCTATTTAAAAAATGGTGGACAGCGCCAGAAAAAGAATTTTCAACTGAAGAATATTGAATGGCTGAGAAGAACATAAAGAAATCTTCAACATCCTTAGTCATCAGGGAAATGCAAATCAAAACAACCCTGAGATTCTACCTCATATCAGTAAGAATGACTAAGATAAAAAACTCAGGTGACAGTAGATACTGGCAAGTATGTAGAGAAAGAGGAACTCTCCACCATTGTTGGTGGCATTGCAAGCTGGTACAACCACTCTGGAAATCAGTCTGTAGATTCCTCAAACAATTCGATATAGTACTACCTGAGGACCCTGCTATATCACTCCTGGGCATATACCCAAAAGATGCTCCAACATATAACAGAGACACATGCTCCACTATGTTCATAGCAGCCTTTTTGTAATAACCAGAAACTGGAAAGAACCCAAATATCTTCCAACAGAGGAATAGATACAGAAATTGTGGTACATTTACACAATGGGTTATTATCAAGCTATTAAAAACCATGACTTTATGAAATTCGTAGGCAAATGGATGGAACTAGAAAATATTATCCTTAGTTAGGTAACCCAATCACAAAAGAGCACACATAATATGTACTCACTGATAACTTGGTACTAGCCCCAAAAGCTCAGATTACCCAAGATACAATCCATAGACCACATGAAGCTCAAGAAGTTGGAAGACCAAAGAGAGGATGCTTCTGTCCTTCTTAAAAGGGGGAACAAAATTTGTACAGGAGAAAATACAACATTTGGAGCAGAGATTGAAGGAAAGTCTATCCAGAGACTGCCCACCCCACCCAGGGATCCATCCCATATACTCTCACCAAACCACTGTGGATGGTTAAAAAGTGCATGCTGACAGGTGCCTGATAAAGCTGTCTTTTGAGAGGCTCGGCCAGAGACTGATAAATACAGAGTCGATGCTCACAGCCAACCATTGGACTAAGAATGTGGTCCCCAATGGAGGAGTTACAAAAAGGACTGAAGGAGTTGAAGGGGTTTGCAACTCCACAGGAAGAACAACATTATCAACCAACCAGACCCCCCTCACCTGCCCCAAGCTCCCAGAGACTAAACCACCAACCAAAGAGTATACATGGAGGGATCCATGTCTCCAGTTACATATGCAGCAGAGGATCACCTTATCAGGCATCAAGGAGAGAAGAGAGGTCCTTGACCCTGTGAAGGGTTGATGCCCCAGTGTAGGGGAATGCCAGAAAGAGGAGCTGGGAGGGAGTGGGTAGGTGGAAGGGAATGGTTGGATGGGTGGGTGGGGGGGGAACACTCTCATAGAGGCAGGAGGGGAGGAATGGGATAGGGGGATTCCAGAAGGAAAACTTAGAAAGGGTAAAACATTTGAAATCTAAGTAAAGAAAATATCCAATACGAGTATTCCACCGCTTGAATTCTTAGGCACTTGCTCAAAAATATTGAGTAAAGAACAAACCTACACACACAAGAAAAACTGCATTTAAATGTCTATGAAAACTTTATAATTACAGAAATTGTCAGGTAACCAAAGAGATTTATAACAGATGAAGAGATATAAGCAAACGGTGATATACAATGGATACTTAGGGTTAAAATGATTGAGTCATCAAACAATGAAAGGTAGAGAAGTAACATATCTCCATCTTGCTAAGGAAAAGAAGTCAGCTGAGAAAACTACAATACATGGCTCCAATTATAAGTCTGAAAAATGCAAAAGCTGCAGGTTGTAAACCATACATGGGTATCAGATGTAGGGGTAGGGATCAAGAGGTGGAATATGAGGGATTTCATGAGATGGTAAGGGTGGGCTGGAGAGATAACTTAGGCTAGGCTCACAACCAAATACAAACCATAATGATGAGTACAAGACATAAGACATTTGTCAAAACTCACATATCTTTAAAGCATAAAATAACCCCACATGTATATAGAATATGTAGAAATCACTAAGAAGTGATGAGGTTTAGGACAGAGTGGAAAATATGACCAAAGGCTCCACATGACAGAGATGGGGGATTTTGACTCTTAAACTTTCCAGGGTCTAAAATGATTCTAAACCCACTGTGCTCTGTCTGATGAAGCTCTACCCAGAGATGGTTTAAAATTATTCCTAAAACCACCATACAGTTTTATGGGGAACATGATGGGAATGTGATGTCTTTATGATGGAGTAAGAAGAAACCAGGATCTATGTTGTAATGAATTAAAAGAGGAAACATGAATGCACATTTCGTGTAATAAAGGCACAGGTGTCACCTACAGAATCATGTGGTTATGTGCATATGTAAGCATATGTGGGTTCTACACAGCACTACTCATAGATGTGTACAAATATAAATATATGTGAGTTAAATACATTGGTATCATTTCTGTCAGTTTAGAAAGTCTAGAAATGAAATTTTCATAGCACTCTATATCCCAGATTTGATTTTGTTTTTTCATCATTCTCCAATAGAAAGATCCAAGGGTCCCTGAAAGACAGTTAATTTGAATAATTGACAGAATTACCTATGGTGAACCTGAAGCATTGTGCAAAGGCAGAGTGTGGGGAAAATAATCAGAATGCACAAGTAATACCACAATAATAGGAGTGCCTAGCAGGAGTATGAAGCACCTACACCCAACGGCACAAGCTACAATCTGAACAAAATAAATACTGGGTTGCAATCAAGCCTATAAAAGTAAATTTATAACACTGACTTAAATGAGTTATTTAATAAATGAATACATGGGATGCAATAGATAAATCACCTGTGCAGACAAAGGCCAGGTAATTATATAGCTATTCTGACTCTAAGGTCGTAAAGCCCATTCCTCACTAAGTGAGGGTGGTCTTGCATAGTGACTTTCTTCCAAGAATATAGTACATAAAGCAGGAAAAAGAGTAAGTATAGTTAGAATCCGGAGAGTGTAATGCTTGCCACACGGTCACAGGTAGATCAGTAGGTCCATTGGAGAGCATACATAACACATAAATATGGCATGTTCAGTATATGTAATGTTACATGTATGTTTGAGAGCTGACCATTCGGTACTGGACAACCAAATAATGTTTGCTTCTCCAAGGAAGACCTTCTCCTGCTCCCAGCATTCCTACTTGCCTTTAGTTTTTTGTTCAGGGTTGATGCCTCCTGGGTCCCCTTCCATCCCCCACCCACAACCCCACCCACATTGGTATGTCTACTGTTGTCCTTGTCCAGCTCCTGCATGTGTCCTTCAAGGATACGATGACATCTATGGTCTGTCTTATTCAATCTCAGAATTTCAGTTTTACTCAAATTATAATGCCCCAAAATTCCCAATGGAAAGACACTGAAAAATGCCTTCCCAGCACTCCACAAACAAGTCAAAATCACTGAAAATAAAGCCTTGGGAAGTATAAAAATGAAAAGGGGGCTATAAGGCCGTAATAACTGAGATGAACGGGGTGCCTGAATAGGTGCAAGGAAGAAAAGTGCATTCAAGTTGTTAAATACAAAGAAAAAGGACCAAGGAAACAAAGCTAAAGTACTTGACGTAGTTTCACATAACCTATTAACATTCACTAATCATACTAAAATATAAGGTGATAATGGGAAACAATTAGGATGACAAGGGCCATCCTTAAAAGTTTTCTAAAAATATAGTCCTGTCCATATTTAATAACAACACAAAAAAGCTAGGGTTAGTGAGATGTACTCCCAGAACCAATGAGGTGGAGATGGGGAGATACCTGGGGCTATCACACTTGGAGACTTCCAGACCACTGAGATACTCAGCCTTTAAAATAAAGGAGGAAGTATGGAAGGCAATGGTGAGAATCAAACAGCCCAGTCCTTGTGGCTGCACGCGCGCGCGCGCGCGCGCGCACACACACACACACACACACACACTTATATAATACAATCTCTTTTTTTTCTCTCTCTCTTCTTCCCCACTCCCTCCCTCCTCCCTCCTCCCTCCTCCCTCCTCCCTCCTCCCTCCTCCCTCCTCCCTCCTCCCTCCTCCCTCCTCCCTCCTCCCTCCTCCCTCATGATGGCTGCTAAAGTAGACTGAATGAGAAACTTGGCCCTCTTAGGCTCATGTATTTGGACATTTTATTCCCAGCAGGTGGCACTGTATAGGAGATGGGGCCTTGCTCAAGGAAGCACATCACCAAGGCAGGCTTTACAGCCTCATACTACTCCCTTCTCTCTCTCTCTGTTTCTGTCTCCCCCCCCCCACCTCCTTTCCACTTCTTCTGTGTGGATTAAGAATGTGATCAGCCAGCTTCTCTGGAACCATAATCTAAAACAAATTCTTTCTTCAAAAAAAGAAAGAAAGGACAACAACAAAAATAAATCATGCTGTAGTAAAGCTATAACATATAAGAAGGTACTATCCTAAAAGCACAGAGTCGCAGGCTACCCCTAACTGATAACAGATGATAACTGACCAGAGAGTTGATGGCAAAACTCAACAGCATCTCCAATCAAGGAAAGAACACTTCCAAATGATGGGAAAATAAAACATAGAACTTAACTGTGAAATCTATGCCTTGCTAAGTGGTTATTCAATATGTTTAATCGTTACACACAAAGAAAACTTTGACTATTGCCAAGTTATGTTTTGTTTTATGTGTACTTTATGCTCCTTGTAACTAGGAAGATTTCAATGCATACTATCAAACCTTTAAAAAATCAAGTACTGACAAAAATATATTCATTCAGTTTTATGCCAAAATGCTTTAAAAAAAATCTATACATGTATCTCTGTTTTTTTAAAAATAAAGTTGTAAAAAAAAAAGAGTCAAGTCAAAAATAAAGGCCATTTCAGACTACCAAAGTTTTTTGTTTGTTTGTTTGTTTTCAAATTAACTGACACTACCTCACCTAAAGGCTTTATTCCTTAAAGAAAAAAAAAAAGAGGTTTTGTTTGTTTATTTTATCTTTTGTAAGGGAGCCAAGACCCTGATTCTATATAATAGAAATTTTGAACAGGATTTTAAAGAGAAATTTTTTCCTACTGATTTTTACATATGTTTGTGGATAATATCTATCAAACTGATTAGCCTCTAAATAAATATTCCATCAAAATTAAAATGCTTAGGTAGTCATATTGGTGAAACTTTGTATAAAGGGAAAAGCACAGTAATCAGTTATTCAATAAAAAATGGTCATCTCTGGGAAAAACTTTATACACACACACACACATCAAGAAACATTATGCAGACTCAGTATATTGTATTTATGTCTTTAGGAATACACACACACATACACACACACACACATGCATGGATAGATGCATATAGTAACAATTTTAAAAGAGGGCATGAATTTAAAAGATAGTAAGAAGAAACATATGGTAAGGTTTGGAAGTAGAAAAGGGAAGAGAGAAACGGTGTATTATAATCTCAAAAAAATAAAAAATTATGATGCCATTCAGCTTCAACAGATAAATGATTAATTTTCAAGTGGAAATGTGTAAAGCATCTATTACTTGAATGGATGGAATATTATGCTAAGCTTCTTTGTACAGGCAATGAAACTTAAAGAAAATACATAAAACCTCAGAACTTTTAATAATTCATCTCAAAGGATAGATTCTGGAGTCTGAAGAGCATTGCATGAGACAAAGAACACAAATGGGAGCTTTCTACCAAAACCAACATTGATTTTTTTTTTTCACAAATGAAATTAAAGGTAGGAAATGTCTTAAGTTTTCAGTTGCCTCTAATATTTATAGAGATAGCTACTGACACTAACATGTAAGACTGTGTTAATTTAACAACCAGAGAAGACAGTAGGCTTCATCTTGTTAATATGAGGTTCTACTACCAGGAAATAACCTGACTTTGTTATTCAGGCCTTCTCAATCAATACAAAGAGCAAAATAGAAACACTTACCCCCTCCAGATATTTTAGGGGGAAAAAAAGCAAACAGTAAAGATCAATAATGAAAAATAATCAAAACCATAGAAGCTCGCTACATGGCAGATTAATGCTAAAGTGCTTGCTTAGCATTCTCTTGGTTTGATCCCCAACAGCATCAAAATACAGCCAGGAAGGGCTGGACAGCAGGGCTACTCTAGATGCTAAATTATGGGTAGATTCCTAGAGGAGAAAGAAGCCTAGCCATGACTGGCAGTTGGCATTGGTGTGGGCCAGGAAACGAATGCCAATGGCAGTGAATTCAAAGTAGCCCATGGAGTCCCCAGAGCAGCTGGCCCAACATATCTTCTAGGGCATTTATGGAACGTAGCAGAAAGGCAGGAGTATAGACCAACCTTGGAGCCACAAAGAGACAGATTCAGTCCTGATTTAGCAGGACTCTGCTTATGGAAGGAATGCTCCAAGGAATTATGCTCTAGTGAATTTGAAATTCAGGCAGTCCCAGGCCTCACCTCTAAAGTAGCACAGCAGAGGAGATAGCCTGCTCTCTCAGTGGTAGGCTGGAATCACTGTGACAAAGGCACAGCTCCTGTGATGGTCACTGATACCCGTGAGGAAGCAATAGAAGTCCTTCTCAACAACTCTTCATTCACACTGTCAGCATGAGTAATTCCCTAAATCCCTGAAGATCTAACCTCTCAGCTTCCGTATGTATTTATAATCCCTGTTTCCCCTGAAAATCTATAATGCATTCATTCCAGACACGTGGGTTCCAGTCTTTCTTACAGACTTGCAGAAAGCTAATAAATTCCTGTGCCCAGAAATATCCTGGCGATTCATTTTTAACTAATCACGACACAGTTTTGTTTCTAGGAGAAGCCACATGCCTCTCTCTGCAGACCCAAATTCTATTTCCCTTTCCAATCTGGAGTATATCCAACTGTCCTCTGTACATGGAACAAGGAAACCAAATTCAACTATTCACAGCCTTTTTTTCTTCTAAGTCTTACAATGATGTGTCACACCAGGAGGCGTATGCACCAATTACCAGGAGTCATGTTCCCATCACACAATCAGGGACAACATGACTTCAGCACTTCCTCATAACTTAGGTGATTAAGCAATTTGCATACATTTCCAGAGGAAGAAGGGGAAAAAAAAACCTTTTAAATGACCTTTTGGGATACATTAGCCTCCTGATATATCAGGAAAATTTCTTCCAGCTGGTCTAAATCTTGAAGTAGTTAGGGAAAAGTTACAAAGCAGACAGAAGAGAACACATTTAAATCCACACAACAGCGCCTCCTCATTTCCTAGCTCAGATCTCTGCACACTCAGCAGATCCGGCTACATGGGGGCTACGATAAATTGCCATCTACCTCTATATTCTCTATAACCTAGAAAAATAATCTGATAAATACAGATTTTATCTAGAAGCAGATTTTAGACGCAGGTCATTACAGATGATCGAGTGGGGAAATAAGAGATTTCCAGAGAAGGGAGAGTCCCTGGCATTTAATGATCTAGCCCAAGAGCTCTCATTCAGCTCTCATTACCAGATTATTTTAACTTTTCATGACCTACCAGGCATTGTTCAATCGCCCCGCCTTCCATTCTGTGCCACAGCACTCCCTGGTCTCTCAGGAGGGGCTTCCTAAATCACTGACAAGTCTGTTCTACCTCATTTGTGTCTCTGTGGACCCCGGAGGTCCCCAACACCGATGCTCCATCCGAAAGGCAGATGAAACAGGAAAGGAGGATAAGACAGCAGGAGACCAGCTGTCTCCTATATGCTTCCAAACTGATCACAACAGGAGCAGGACAGAAAATTACAACCAGGCAGGTCACCAATGGATGGAAACAGACATTCCAAGGCTGTGGGAGCCTGTGGCTGCTTCAGGGCGGAGAAAGGGTTTCAGTAAGACCTGAAACATGCAAATTAGATGGAAATAATGCTCAGTCAGCACTTTGATCCCCTCTCCTTTCACTAGGTCAGTTTTAGTATCAAAATTACAAATAATGGATACAAATGCCAAATGTATTTCCACATACTTGGTTTCCTCCCTCTGCTGCGTACAAGCTCATAGTTGCCCCAGCTACTACTGTTGCTCTTGTTTTTCTTATTACTTTATTTTAAAAAGAGAGAGAGATATGTACAAATTTTTAAAAGCATTTTGTCATAAAACTATATGAATATATTTTTGTTAGTACTTGATTTTTTAAAGGTGTGATAGTATGCATTGAAATCTTACTAGTTATCATAAGCATAAAGTACATGTAAAAGAAAACGTAACATAGAAATAGTCAAAGTTTTCTTGGTGTGTATAGATTAGACATAATGATTTTTAAATACCAAAAATTGCCACAAGGCTATATCTTCTTAGCTCTTGAGTTATTAGTGATTTAAGGTCTAAGTGTACCCCACTCTAAGAGGGTGCTATACACTTGCTGTTGTTGTTGTTTTCTACAGACTGAGGCTTCTCCTTTTTGACCTTTCTTTTTTTGAGCTTCATATGATCTGTGGCTTGTTTCTTGTTGTTCTGTTGTTCTTAAGCATAGTAGGAAGTAATATTGAGGAAATAAAAGCACCATTGACTTGCCTAACTATGGGCTATTTCTTTACATCTGTAGCTATGTAAATGGGACTATGCGAATAACCAACTTATCATTCAAAACAGTATTTATATTAAGACTCAGAGCTGATGAGGGTAAAACTGAATTTCCCACACGGAGTCAATGTACAAAAGCTAGCACATAGTCCATCAGTGCAATCTACTTAGAAATCTTCATGTAAAGAGCTTAACAAAACAAACAACAACAAATTTGACTTTGAGACTAGTACTTCTACATCTTAAAAAAAAAAAAAAAAAAAAAAAAAAAAAACCAAAAAAAAAAAAAAAACTAAGTTTTATGACACCAAAATAAAGATGGAAATCCAAAATGCTGACTATGAGTTTATACATAATGTTAGTGGGATAATCAACAAGCTAAATTCCCATTTAAAAAAAGGCTCGAGACCCACAAAATGAAAGTTTTACCACTGCTAATGTATTTTTTAGAAGAAGCTCATAATACGAAGAATAAAATGAAAGGTTGTTTTAAGCATGACATAAAATTAAGTCTGTGGGGCCTGACTGCTTAAAGACCTCTCCCATTCTACGGTTTCTGTATTCTCTCCCCAGTCTCTGCAGTAATGGGCAATGCAATCAGAGCTTTCAGTGATGAGCTTTCTCTTTACATCTTCCCTTACATATAAACTGTATGTCTAACATGACTGGCATGGTGGGGTGCTGTTGTTCTAGCACTAAGCAACCTAAAGAGATGAGCCCATCAATGGGTTAGAGGGGACAGAATAAAACACAAGTGGATCCGCACACAGAAAAAATCAAAAGGAAGAGATGAAATACACTGAAATATATCAGGGGTATATGATATCATGGCAACAAGGAGAAGAGGGTGGGATAGAATAATGACAGGGTCTCAACATCCTCAGCCTAAAAGCCGTACCAGCAGCTGCTACTACAGGCACTCTGACCCCCACCCACCCACCCAAGGTCCCTTCAGGAGCTTTGATGCCAGCAAGCACTTCCTATGGCTGATGCTCTCCAAAGCCAAGTGCTTGAGCTCCTGCTGGTTAAAATGTAGGATCAAACTTCCACAACTGACCACAGCCTTGCTCCCAAAGTTGGAGCAATACAACTCTTACATTCTGGACTTGGAGCTATGAGTCCCCAGAGACCGGTCAACGTATCGATGCCTGGTGGTCTATATTTATATAGAGCAAAATGACCTCAGCCAGCTACTCTGTAGCATGGTCATGAATGACAATTGCAGCGATTAATGAAAAGCAAACAATCCCAAAAGAAGAGAAAGTACTTAGTGCTTCTCAGTTACTTAGCTACCTCGATTAAATTACTTACCACTTCAGTGTGGACTAATAGTTGCCTATTTAAAATAATGACTTTTAGGAGCAGCTTTGATCAATCTATAAAGCAATACATTTTAAATGTATGGGATAACTGTAGACAACTGTGTGCACTCATGAAACTATCAGCACTATCTAGAATGAAGACCTTAGTCAGACTAGGTATTTCCTTCCAACTGGACCAGACTGTGGTTGTCATGATGCAGAACAGCTGTGATGACTCAGGGGGGACCATTAATATTCCCTCCTGGATGAAGAGGAAGGTTACATGTTTCTCAAGAGACTTCCAGAGAACTCCTCAGGAGGCCCTCACCTCTCAGAGGTCGTGCAACATGAACAACCGACCTGCATGTCATGGACTGTGCTACCTTGAGTAACTTATGCTTCTGAAAAGAACCCCAATAAACTCAGAGGATTCATTAGGGATTCTCTCATTTCTTTGTCTGTATCTTAAGAGACCAGACATTCCATATATCCCCCAAGACAGCAGTCATCCACAATAGATGTTCTTTGCTCACTGTGAATTCTTCCTTATACCTTCCTCCCTCAGCTTCCAAAAACCCTCTAATCTCATTCATTTCTATTGATACATTTGCCCACTTACTAACTGGATTTTCTATGTTGCTAGCAAAGGTACTCTGGCCACCTCAATTCTGACAGGCCTTACCTTTCTCCCCTATTCCTTTTGTCTTGCTAAAAACCATTAGAGGACATTTCTGAAGCTAGCCACCAAGGCTATGCCCTTATTTGGCCACTTCTTCCTCCAAGAGATGACTAACAAGGTCCAGATATCAACGTATTGAAATCCAGCAATCAAAGCCCCTTTGGCTCACCTAATTAACATGCTTAATCAAAATATACCACCACACCCTAGCCAATCTGAAACAGGCCTCCCCTTTTTCTCTTCTTAAAAGCATATTATTCTCTGCGACACTCTGCCCAGCAGCTGACTCAGACAGATACAGACACCCACAGCCAAACATTAGCTTAAGATCTCTTATGGAAGAATAGGAGGAAGGATTTAAGGGCTAGAAGGGGATAGGAACTCCACAGGAAGACCAACAGAATCAACTAACCTGGACCCTTGGGGCTCTCAGAGTCTAAACCAACAACCAAAGAGCATACACAGGCTGGACCTAGGCCTTCACGCACATATGTACCAGATATGCAGCTTGGTCTTCATGTTGGTCCTGAACAACTGGAGTCGGGGCAGCCATCCCAAAAAGTTACCTATATGTAGGATATGTTCTCCTAGCTGTTGCCTTGTCTGGCATCAGTGGGAGAAGAAGCACCTAGCCTCACAGAGACTTGAAGTGTCAGAGTTGTGTTCAGTGGTACCAAGGGGATCAGCATCTGCTCAGAGAAGAGAAGGGGTATGGAGGAAGGACTGTGGGAGGAGGTGAGCCGGAGGGGGGCAGTAAGCAGGATGTAAATTTAATTAATTAATTAAAAATAGTTACACCTGCAAGGTCATTTGCTGCTGTTTTTCTGCTTGAATCAGAAAGCAGCCAGTCTTCAACTTTTCATTTCTTTCCGGCTTAATGAAAGATGTCTCTGTAAAAACAGGTGTTTGGGTGTGGTTTGTGTCTAATCTGGGGTCCAAAGGGGATCCCCTCTATAAGGAGTCTCCTGACAGATGATTTTGAGTTCTTCATATATTCTAAACAAGAGGTTTTTGCAAATATTTCCTCTTATTTGTAGGATTTCTTTTACCCCTCAAAACAGACTCTCTCAAAAATCTTTATAAGTTATATATTTTATTACTAAGGTTTTTTGTTGTATTTGGGGGGTTGTTTGTTTGTTTGCTTGCTTGCTTGTTTTTTGTGAAGATCTTTTTGGGAACTATTAATCAAGCAAACCTCCTGAAGAGTGTCTGTAGTTTTCTTCAAAGGGTTAATAGTGTCACATTTAAATTAAAGTGCATAATCCATTTTGAGTTAATTCTTGTATTAAATTTGAGGCTTACTTTAAATTTCCAATTTTTGTAGCTCTATCCCATTGCAGACGAAATGCACCAGAAATACAGACTTCTCTTCATAAGCTTTGTTTTGTACCTTTGTCAAATCAGCCAGTTACCTCTTCAGTGGTTTCCCCCTGGATTCTGAGTGCTAAACTTTAACCCTCAAGCTTATCCAATCTAAAGATCTAAGGTACTACAAATCTTAAAGCTGCTGAAATCAGCCCTCACATTCTTTTTTTAAAAAAACTGACTCAGCTTTTTTCTTATTTTTAATACAAATTTTGAATACTCTCATCTCTATAAGTCTCTCACGGGAATTGAGATAGAAACTACATTAATTGAAAGAATAACAATATGTTTAGTATATTACAGGAGAACATACTAGCAGATATGTGGTAAATTTTGGAGAAATTCTCATACCAACAATCATGTCTTCTGCAAATGGCATGATTTTCCTTCCTCTTCTTCCCTTTGAGTGTTCCATATTTTCTCCTCCAGCCTCCTGTGCAGCCCAGAACCGTAACCGAGAGTATGATGCTGAACAGTAGTTGTGAGAAGAGATAACTGCCCCGATTCTTAGTTTAGCAGAAAATTCTGCAGCTACTAAACATAACAATACATTTATCCTTTCATAGGTGTTCTTTACTAACCAAGGAAGTACATTCTATTTGCATTTTAAGCTTTTTTAGGATGAGAGTAAAATTCAATTATAACTATGTGATAAGTACATATTGATTAGTTTTTCAAATATTAAAATTCATGGAATCTCTAGGATAAAGTGTCCCCCGCCAGGGCAGGTAAATTTTCTCTTTTTATGTATTATTGAAGTCTGTATGCTGCTATTTTCCTAAGAATACTGTAGTCAAGATTCATGAGAGATAACCATCTCTCCTTCCTTAGGTCACAGAGAATGTCCTCACTATAAACTCCCATATTTCAGTCTCTCTCTACTTTAAGTGTCACACCCTGACATACCACCTTTGTCCCAAGCAAAGATGGCAACCCAATCCTGAGTCTTTAGAACATGAGCCAAAATGCGCCTCTGTTTACTTCATAACTAGGCTGTTTTACGTACTCTGTAGTAGTAGTAACAGTGAGCTGGCTAAATTAGTCATTCTTTTTCATTACCCTTCCATTACCCTTCTGTTACTTATTTCTATTTTGAGCCCATCATACCTGGACAAGAAGCTTTGGAAGATTTCAATTATTAGGAATGGGATTGAGTTTATAGTCGTGGTATATCTTGGTGCATTTTCTATCTCTCTTAAAAAGAAATGTATTTCCTTGGTCTTGAGTGGAGCATTATGTTTGTGTTGGTTACATCCTGTTGGTTGTCAGTGGTTACTGTGTATCCTTGCTACTTTCTGCAAGACAGAAGCATTTACAGCTGTCCCTGTGGATGGTTTTCATTTGTCCATTTTCCTCCAGGTGCTTTAAATCCTATTGCTTGGCTCACACAAGCTTAAGATGGCTGCGTGTTTTTGGTGGTCTGACACATTTATAATTTCACACCAGCTCCCTTAGACTTGGGCAATGTAATTTGTTGTGAAGGAGAGTTTATATCAATAGAACCATAACTGGTCTGTTTAGGTAAGGTTTGTATCCTGTACTTTTTCGTATCGTTTTATTTTTAACTTTGCCTTTATTGCTATATTTTACATAGGTATATGGTTTATATAACTGGGTCATTGTTTCATTTTTAGTAGACTTTATTTTTAGAGCAATTATTTTGCTTCAGAACAAAAAAATAGTGAAGGATACCGAGTTCTTACACTCCCTTTCTCCTTACACATAGACAACCCTGTGTAATACTAATAGTACCCTGAGAGGTGCATTTTTCATAGTAACTGAACCTAACAGAACATGGAGCTGTTACCTGGAGTCCATATTTGGCATTAGCATTCTCTCCAAATATGTCCATAGTGGTGACATATTTGGGCAAATGTACAAGAACACTATTCACCTTTAATTTTTAAACAGCTGCTTTATTGTCCTGAATGTTCTCTGGAATCCCTTGGCTCATCTCTGCCTCCCACAGAGTTAGCAAACATGGATCTATACGATTAATACACACACCTCTGAAGGAGTCCAGGACAAGGGTTGGTCCAGTTTATTTTTGTTTTGGTTTTTTAAATGGACCAAATGATCCGAGCCAGAACTCACACTTCAGCTCTGGAGAGAAGATAGGTACTGGAAATCTGGTTTAATCAATTTAATTAACCATGGCCATAGAAATAAAACTCCAATTAATCTCCTAGATGAAGCTTAGGGAGCCCCCTGGGTGGAAAGCCCAGAGTACCAGATTCCATAGAGACAGAAGTTTCTAGGCAGGACTTACTGGGCTTTCTTTCTGTGTGGATGCTTGCTGGCTTCCTTTAATGATGCTATAATGCTGCATTCCCAAGCTTTTAAGTGAATTATCAAAACTGAGGAGTCATGGGAAGATCCCAAAATTGTATGTGACCAGACCCTACTGTGGCACCTAAACTTCACAGAATAGTCTGTGTGTAGGCCCTGTCCTTTGGATCTGATGCTAACTCTGTCTAGTGTCTGAAATGAACAGAACAAAGCATGCCCACTTGGTGTCAGAACTGTTGACAGAGGCAAGAATAAAGGAGTCTTGGGGTGACAGTTGTAGGACAGACTCAGGAATCAAACAGTTTGCTTTTAAGCAGAGGGCAAAAAGCATCACAAGATGACTCTAACAACACAGAAGATGAACCTCCATACATATAAAGGGACACAGAGAGAAAATTATATTTCCACTGTAGTTTGGGCAGGAAATGGTGATTGTAGGGGGAAAAAAATCTATAACCAAGAGAAAACAATGTAACCAAAGGGGGGGGGAACAATTTACTCCAAGGGTCAGAGATGAATAAGGATTTCATAGATTTTAATTTGCACATTATAGGCTATCCAAACTCTTCTCTGGAGAACTATAGGAAGAAACAAACAAGTATGATCATGTGTTCCAAGAAGAGGAGCATATGGAGAATTGAATTCTCTCTCGTGTCTTCTGGTTTTATAGCAAAGATTAAGCACTGAATTCGATCCTCACCTTCATTACTGGAAGTCCTTAGATGCTGACCATAACTCTAAAGCAAATAGCGGTGATGTGAGCACTTTATTTTTAGTTATGGATGTGAATGTTAGAGAAACCACTAAATGAGCTGGAGCCAGCTATCTGAGAAATATGGAGAGACAGACCCAGAAAAACCTCAGATTTGTCTTTCAGTTTTTAAACTGTGAACAAGAATTACTGGGTGGCTGAGTAGTACTCAATCGTGTGAATGTGCCACATTTTCTGTATCCATTCTTCTGTTGAGAGACATCTGGGTTGTTTCCAGCTTCTGGCAATTTGTGAAGAGGCAGGAGTGGGTGACTGTGTGGAGGAACACCCTCATAGAGACAAAGGGAAAGGAGGGGGGCATGAGAGGGGTGCTGCAGAGGGGTAACTAGGAAGGGGATATCATTTGAAATGTAAGTGAATGAGTAATATGAATGAAAACAAGGCTCCCAAAGAAATGTCACCAATCACACTGTGTTATTATCAGAGGTGTTATGATTTTACAGAATAAGACAAGAGGGATTTGTTGACATTTCAGAGCCCAAACAACTGCAAAGTTCTCAGGACACTTTTAATTTAAAAAAAAAAAAAAAGGAGAGAGAAGATCTCACCATGAAGCCCTAACTCTCCTGAAACACCTTTCGTGGACCGTGGTAGCCTCAAATTCATAAAGAACTTCCTGCTTCTGCCTCTTAATTGCTGAGAATTAAAGGAATATGTCACTATGCCTGGCTGAATCATATCTCATTTTTAAATGATTTTCTTGGTATTTTGAATCTTTTGTTTCTCTCTGAATCAACCCTGTAGAAGCTTCTCAATAATGTTTTAATATCACAGTTGATTCTGACGAGAAGGTATCTTTGGATCAAAACCTTGAACAATTTCAAACTGTCTTCCCCAGAAAGGGCAAGAACCTAGACTTCTTCCCTCTCTTCTTCTGGCTGCTCTCTACTGGCTTCCTCTCAGGTCCCGTCTTGGTGCAAGGTGTCACAGGTGGACGCACTGTTGGAAGCTGTCTTTCACTTCTCTGGGCCCACTGTCATAGAGGCTGTAGTATCTAATAAGTAAATGTAAGGAAACCCAAGACTGCACATCCAACAGGTAGACTGAAGCACTCAATAAGGGAGTATGTTCCAACGAGGCCCGGCTTTGTGTTCATGGTGATAGCACACAGTTCACATAGTCCACAGTGCTCCACTTCTTTCTGTACATGGCCATCTTATTGCTACCTGCTCTGTCTGCCTGTCAGACTGATGCTACCTGGCTTTCTAAAGCAGCTACAGAAGCTCTGGTCCTCCCAGGTCAGCTGCAGAAGATCCCTCTAGGCCTTGCTTTATATCAATGTACAGGACTCTCTGGCATACAATTTCCCATCTACCTGAGGACTTACCTTTGTATATTTATTTTTGTCTGAACATGTGTGAGCTAAGTCTAGCTTTAAAGGTTGGCATAAGGCTAGAAATACTACTGCCTAAGTGTGCCTGAGAGTATAAGAGAGAACATGATCCTATTGGTAGAAAGTATAAATATTCACCATGGTACTCTGTTGTGTTTCCTAATAGCATTCTTCGCTATTTCTGGATTGACCAGTTTTGCTGTTTTTCTATTATTCTCCTTCAAGTCATCAGTTTTCCCCTATCTTTATACTTATAAGGGTTATTGACATTTTTTGAAAACATGATTTACTTATAGTCTCCATCACATGCCTACAAATGTAGTATATACCACATAAATATATGTTCTGGTGCATATAAATTCATTCCATCATCTGAAATATGTGTGTGTGTGTGTGTGTGTGTGAGTGACAGAGAAGAAGGGATATAGATATAGATTCATAGATCAGTGATGGTGGTACATGTCTTTATCCCAGCACTCAAGACTCAGAGGCAGGAAGATCTCTGAGTTTGAGGCATACCTGGTCTACACAGCAGGCTCCAGGACAACCAGGGTTACACAGAGAAATCCTGTCTCAAAAGGTGTTTTTAAATATATAGATACATATAGAGAGACACATAAGAGAGATCTGTTCAAATACATTTCTTCCCTATTTTTCCTAACTCCCATAATCCCCTAAACCTATTCCTCATAGACAGCTGGTTAGGGAGGGGATATTGGTTTGTTGTCTCCTTGCTTGCTTTTCTAAGATGAGAGGTTGTGAAATGTATACAAGAAGTTGCAGGTAGACTGTAGGTGTCTCTGACTGGCAGACAGGCTCACTAGGAAACTGTGTGCACTCCAAAGACTTGTGCTTCCCAGGACACACTCGTTTTTCTTGGGTTTTATGTTTTTAAAGAAGTCGAATATATTATTCCACATTTCCCTCAGATAATTTGTGGGTGATGGACTCCATTTCCATGCACAGTTTAAAGTTTTCCTGACTTCCTGCTCGGAGAGAAAATTGGAGTTTTGGCATTCCAGCCCTGTCACTCCATTTGTGTGCTGCATGGAAGAGAAAGATACCATTCTCCATGTGTCCTTTGGAGAAAGGTCTTTTTTACTCTCCCAGATGACTATGAGGGTTTTATTCTCCTACTTGGGACACTGGAAGTAAAGGACTCATGGGGTCTTTTACATCAAACTATTCGTGTCTTCAACATCCAGAAGAAAGAAAAACTTCATATTCATGTAACTTAATCTTTTTCAAACTCTACTTTTAATAATGGTTCTTAAATGTTTTAACCTCCCCCTCTAGCCCACCACCCACCAAAGGTATCAGAAAAAAAGGATATGGGGGAAGCAGACCTTTTTGGAAATGGTTCTTGGGAGCAGATCCCACCTTTGTTGTCAGGAAATCAGCAGTTCAGTTTACAGGTCAGTTGTAATGGCTCAACCCACTTGTGAATACTTCTTGAAGATACCAGCTATCTAGTTTGAGAGATTTGGATTAGAAGCAGCAGCCTAACCTAGCTAGGCCTCAGCCGAATCAACAAAAGTCAGCAGGAGGGACTTGGATCACCAGGAATGTCAGGAAAAGTTCTCAGCTGTGCTTCTCTCAGCGAAGTAAGTGTCAGCAGAGACTCAAGACCAAAAATCATTGCACAGCAAACTCTACCAGCAAGCCTGTCTCATAGTCTGTTGCTTCCTATTTATACTCCCTTTAAACATCACATGTTCTCCACGGGGCTTTTCACATCACACATCTTGCCTCAACATGTGAATCTGTCTCAGCTGACATTACTCTGCCAATCAGCCCAAGTCCACTGAAAGGGCAAGAAGTTTCTTTGGTGTGTTTCTCTCTATGAAGTCCCAACAAATGAAGTTCAGCTATGTAATGTTAGGCATACCAATTCCCATGAGTCCTTAGGGAAGAATAATCCTTCATCACGTGTCTCACACACCCATGCTTCAGCAAAGCATGTTTTCCACCTGTGTCTGCTTCCGTGAAACACTCCCTCTTGAGTCTGCCTTAGCTTTTCACCTTGTCCACATCAGTAAAAACATTCCTTCAAGTGTCTGCTTTAGCCAGCCTTTCACTTGTGTTCACTTCAGGAAAACACCCCTTCATGTTTTTGCCCCAACAGAACACCGTCCAACACAGCTGACTTTCCAAAGGACCCTTAAGTTTCCACTTCATGTTCATACTTTCAATCCACAAGATTTCCAGATACAATTAACCACTGTTTCCAAATACTACTTCCCACCCATGTGCACCTCCCGGAAGGTAAACCCCAGTACCTGGATCCAAGGTGAAATACAGAACCTAAAGATTCATTGAATATTTTATGTCCAAAATATATATGTTGTCATAGATTATGGTGGCTACCATGATAGATTCAGAAGCCAACTCCATGGCAGTGTGAGCACCAGAAAGAACGGAAGATGTAGTGGAATAAGTAAGCCAGATAGACAGAGAAATAGATCCCTAGGGCAAAAGTAAGACAGTAAAGATTGGATTCAAATTCCCAGATGTCCTTTGTAAAGTAGGACAGCCACAACTAATGGAATAGCATCTCACATGACTATCAATGGGACAAAAGTATGTAAGCATGCTTTGAGAATTTCAGGTTAGATTCATAAATGGTGCCATGGCATGCCTCTTTTTAAACGTACACAGTAAAATACATACCCAAAGCCACATGACCAAAAGCTTCCCCACATCAGGCACAGGCTAAATCAAAGGCCACCTTGTTTCACTCACAGATCATTCCAGATTTGCCAGGAGAATTGGTAATAAATCCAAAGGCATTTCCTCATTTCCTCCCAGAATGGCATTTCTGAAAAGCATGCAGTTTTCTAAGAGCAGCTAAAGCACACAGTGTTCCCCATCTTGCTCTTCATTCCTTCTCTGGGCTTAAGTTCCAGGCACTCTAAGGCTGTAAAAACTCAAGAAGCCAGGAGAGCTTTTGTGCTGGTCTGTCCATGGCAGCTGCTTCTTGCCTATGCAAAACACTACTAGATGGGAACACTTTCTGTCATGAATATTCCTTTCATTTTATACTTTCGCCCACTGCTCATGATTTTCCTTGTCAGAAACAATGAAGGTGCCATCTGCACACGACTGCTTTAATGTGTGCCTGATGGTTATTGTCAAAGGATATTCCTGGGTCACTGTCATTGCATTAATTGTTCCATGCAAAAAACAAGTTGGACAGTTCAAATCACCCTGTCCTGCTTAGGGTAGAGAGGAGGTGAGGAGAAATTCCCCACAGCCCTTGTCAACTTCAGTCTGAAGCAGCCTCCTCTCAGCTGGACTTCTAGACACACAATTCATAATATGAAAATAGCGAAGTTGCAGGGTCAGATGCAGAGAGACCTTTCT
The DNA here is from genome assembly GCF_963924665.1 of Micromys minutus. Taxonomy (NCBI): domain Eukaryota; kingdom Metazoa; phylum Chordata; class Mammalia; order Rodentia; family Muridae; genus Micromys; species Micromys minutus. The sequence continues at coordinate 65,250,330 of NC_137972.1, forward strand.
GCTTGAAATATATCCCATACAACTGCAATGTAGCTAACTCTGGCCTTTGTGATAGTCCGTAGTCAATGTAGCTCACCACTGGCCTTTGTGATAGTCAGTTTCCAGTAGTGGAATAAGATACCTGAAATAATCAATTTACAGGGTTGGCTGGGGTTCAAACAAAGAATCTCAACTCATGTTAGGCAAGTACTCTGTCACTGAGCTGTACCCCCAGTCCCTGGAGTTTTTAAACATCGTGTATGTGTGTGTGTGTGTGTGTGTGTGTGTGTGTGTGTGTGTGTGTGTTTGTGTGTGTGTGTGTGGTGTGGTGTGTGGTATGTGGTGTGTGGTGTGTGTGTGCATATGGTATGTATGTGTGTAAGAGTAAAAGAGAGCAAGATGCCAACGTAGCATGTGTATGGAGGTCAGAGGACATGAGGGAACCAGTTCTCTCCTTCTTGCACCATGTAGGTTCTGAGACAGAACTAATATCCTCAGATCCCAATGAACCTCCTTACCAGCAATGAATAATCGATTGAAGGGACAGAGGTTTCAGAACATGATTGCCTGGTCTTGTTGCTTTAGACCAGTGGCAGCACAGGTCAACATCTGCTGCTTCTTGCCTATGAAAGCCACTACTGAATGGGAACACCTGATATCAGGAATATCCCTTTAGAGTTTATCTTTTAACCTACGGCCCATAATTTCCACCTGCACAAACAATAAAGGTGCACAGCAGAGTGTCCAGCAGAGGACCTAGGCTTCCCCTGAGGAGGGCATATTCCCAATAACCTACTTCCGTCCCTAGACCCCAGTGCATAGAGGTTCTATCTATCCCATCTGCCAAACATGCCAAGCATGGTAGGCAAGTCTTCAACGTGCATGCATTGGAGACCTTCCTCGCTAGTTTTATGTAAAACTGACACAGCTAGAATCACTTTGGAAGAGACAGCCTCTTGAGAAATGTCCCATTGGATTTACCTGTAAGCAAAGCTATGGTGCATTTTTTTGATTGATGTTTGACACAGCAGGGATCCAGCTCACTGTGGGCAGTGCCACGGTGATCTTTTGTGTAATAAGAAAGCAAGCTAATAAGTCATAAGACACAAACCAGTGAGCAACACCCCTCCATCACCTTATCTTCACTTCCTGCTTTCAGGTTTCTGCCTTGAGTTCTTGCTCTGGTTTTCTCAATGATGCTCTGTGTTCAAGACATGGAAGCTAAAACAAACCCTCTCCTTCTAAGTCACTGTGGCAATGGCACTTCATCAAAGCAACAGACAACCCAACTGAGACAGAGGCATATCAAAAACTTATTATAGCAGCATATAAGCCAGGTCATTCACAAATATTGGGATCCCGTTGAATTTATGAATTTGCAATCAACATGCATGCTAATGTTTTTATTTTCAAACAAGAATGTCATTGATCTTTAATCTCTAATCTGTGATCTCACTCAAATGTAAAATTTCTAAATTACACAGTCATACATTTGCTGAGCAACTACAATAGCTGATGAAAAATTTACAATTAACTACTCATTCTTAGAAAGAAACATAAAAAACTTTTAAAATGTTCTACGTAGCGGGCCTTGTTTAATATCCTTGGACCAAATGAGTATCACTGCAGTATTTGGAATCAAATCCAAAGGCTCAGGCATGAGAGTTGTGTATGCCACTACTCAATTACAGCACACACCTTTTACCAAGTGTTTCCAAAGCTCATAACTTGCTTCAACAGATAAGCTATAAATATCAAGCCAAAACTTTTCAAGTTACCCTTACCAAAACTTTATTGCCTAACAAAGAATGACCATATGACCTTTTAGAGATTATAAAAGTTCTGATTACCAAGATGCAATAAAACATTGTGTCTTTCAGAATCAGTTCATAAACACACACAAATAAATTAAATCCATTGTTTTATCTTATTCATGAGTCACCAATCTTCATTATGGACACTGTTTATAGATCACTTTGGTACTCTAATTAACACACACACACACACACACACACACTAATGAAAAAAAAAGAAAAGTACCCTTTAAAAATCAAAATATATATGTGAGCCAAGTAGCGAACCAGATATCTTAATGGGAAATAGGTGCTGTCTTCCAGTAGCTGTCTAATGGGAATGGTCAGCAACTGAACATCTTAGGACAGGAGCCAAGGTCTCTCATGAGCCCTCCTTTCCTGTTAGCTCTCAAAATAATGGGTGCCATTTCAATGCCTTTGAATATCAAAAGGTGCCAAAGCTTTGTCTCCATATTATATATATTCTTCAATAATTAAAATGTCCATTTGAGCACAGTCATCATAAAATATGGTGCCCAAGTGTAATCTCAATAATCACCCCACACATTACCTTTAATTACTTTTGAAAGTACAAAGTAAACTATGCATGAGTCAAAATTTCCTTAGCTTAAAACCCCTGTGACAGAAAAAAAAATCTCCATGAACTCCATAAGTGGGAGGTTAAAAGAAGGTATAACATACCTGAGCCAATAAGAAGGATTTGTAATCCACAGTATACTTCAGAAATTCTGTTTATCAAAAGCTACTGCCTATTCAAGGTTTACAGAAAGGATATTTTAGGAAAGAAAACCACATCCAATAGTTGAAGTGATATCAAGGCATAACCAAGGAAGGAAGGAAGGAAGCGGGGAAGGAGGCAGGGAGGCAGGGTGATGAGAGAAAATCATGTGTAGACATGCATATCTGTAATCTCAATGTGGGGAAGGCAGAACAGGTGAACCCTGCGGCTCACTGGCCACCAGCTTGCCTTGTGAACTTGCTGAGTTCCACAATAATGAGATATCCTGTCACCAGGAAATAAAAAGGGGTCAGTTCCCAAGGCAGACACCTGCCTGCGGTTATGATTTGGTCTCCATAAGTACATGTACCCATGTATGCACACAGCCATACCAGTGTGCACAGGAGCATGCACACATGTATGCACACAGCCATACCAGTGTGCACAGGAACATGCACACATGAGGGCTCCACATTGATGAATTAATGTCTTAACTGAAGGAGTTAGTTCATCTTCATCCAATGCTCTTCTCTTTCTTTTCTTGTTCTAGGTCATAGCAGGCCCTCCACTCTGTCTCCCTTGTAAACCGGGAAACTATCCAGCCTCCAGAAAGGTAAGAAACCAATTTCTACTCCAATGAAACAGTAACATTCGAGTATTCTGTTCTGGTAGTACAAAATAAAGACAGTAAGGTTGCAAACTCATAACATAAACACGCATACACATGAGCCTTAAACAAAGCAACAGAAGGAAATATCAAGGTATGAATAGATGCTCGGCGAAAGAATAGATCTGAACAAAAAGATTAAATTAAATGGCCGCATCAAGGTACTGCTATTTAATAACACAGGGAAATACTACTCCACACTTAGAAGAATGGAAAATTTATTTACTTGTAATACTAAGAATAGAATCAGGGCCTTAAGCATGCCAGGCAAGGGCTCTACCATCAGCCTACATTCCAAGACCCAGAATGTTGTCGAAAAGACTGAAACACCAAGTGTCTATGAGTGTATATAGCCACATAACTCTCCCAAAATGTCAGGCAATGTCTGGAATAGAGACTTGCACTCTCTAGCAGAGCAAACCTATTTCAATGAACAGACCAGACAGAAGAACACAACAGTGGAGGCCAGCCCTTTGGCAGTAGGATCTGATGCTAACCTAGTTTGTGTCAAAGCTGAACTGACTGTCCCTACAGGCTCCTAGCAACAGAGGCAAGAGGGAAGAGTCCCAGTGAGACAGGTGGTGGACATCCACAGGAAATAATCAATTTGCTTTTAAGCAAGAGGAGGAAAATCATCAAAAGACTCCTCTAAGGACACAAGAACACAACTCCGCATGCATCTAAACACAACAGGGGAAAATCATACCTCTACCGGAGAGACAGAGATGAAATAGCAATTGTACCCCAGAAATGACAACAGTAGTAACTCTTAGGAGAACAAATGTAACCCCTGTCTACCCCATGAATCAGAAGTGGACAAGGGCTTCATCGATCTTAAAATAAGCACAGCATATTAATGTAAGCAAAACTAATTTTATAATTTCTCAGGGAACCGTGGGAGCAGAAAGGTAAGTGTGGTAACTGTGTGCAGCAGAGAGCAGGGGAGAAAATGGAGAACCCTTTAAATTACTGAGCGCCACTCTAGCCAGGAAATGAGAGCAGGAGCATTGTGCAGATGTAGATGTAAATCTCAACAAGACAGCTGAGAGAATATTCATGGCAGTGTCCTCAATAACAGAAAATCTACAGACACTCGGGTTGTCTGTCAATATAACAAGAAATCTTGTTATGGCTGTACAATAAAGATGAGTGAAGTGAAGTTCCAGGCAACAGTTTTGGTGACTCACAAAAATAAATTGAACAAAAGCAGCTATATATGAAGGAAGAGATGCTGTTAAGGCTCCACAGAGAGGGATTAGGTGATAGACAGTAACACACTAGCTTTAAGCCCTGGCACCAAAGATAATAAATATAAAAGAAGTTCCAGAGGCAGAAAAGATTAAAACCTAGTACTTGAAATAAGGCTAGCAGGTTTGCTGTCCAGGAGGATTCGGTGGCTAGGCTTGGCGATGGGACCTTGGGTGAGTCATTTGTCATAGCTCACTGACTGGATTCTGATATGGTCACACACTTGTGCATACCAATCACAGTACAATGCAAAACATTCAAATAGGATGAAGGGCTAACTTCCAGAATGAAATCTATGCCTCTGGGAGCTAGCTGCTTGGTGGAGTTACTCCAAATATCAACAAAATGCCTTCATGGAATAGCAAGCTGTGTTTTCTGACCAGTGATTGAAATTGCAAATTTTACCAAGCCAAAGTTAATCAAATATATCAGTGAGCAGCCTTGGCTTAATCTGTTGAATCAAAATCATCAAACATAATTTATTTGATGTGACCTTAGAGTAAATGCACTACCAGAAATCCTTTATATAAATCTAAACCCTGAAATCACCTGAAAAGCTCGCCCATGCTTTCCTTCTCTCTAAAAGCAAAGTGAGTTTTCCCTTCACATGCCCTCCCTGTGGAGTGGAGACATTTTTACTCTAGGAAGAATCTTCACAATTTGCCTTTGGTTATCTAAAAGTCAATGCCCCACGCCTAGCATCTCTCACAGGTGGCTTCCTTTAGCTATGACAACTGCAATTCCCTCTGCTGGTCACCTGCAGCTGAGTCAGGTCAACATGCATAGCTACAGACTGACAGAACCTATGGTCACCTCCCTTTAAAGCCTTGTCCCCAGCCCAATCGTCCCTGTTAATTTTCAGCCCACTATCATAGATTTTATACAATCTTGTATTTAATTTCTGTTAGTTTTAATTAGCTGCCTTTGCTTGTTAGTAGCTGTGATCCCAGGTTTCTGCTTTAACTTCAATGTATCAATGCATGCCAAGGACAAAAATAAGGGAAATCACATAAATACACATACACACACATACATATACACACTCACACACACACACATTTACACTCACATACATACTCACACACTCACACACACACACACACTCAAACATACACAGACACTCACACACACACACTCAAACATACAGACACTCACTCACACACACACACACACACACACACACACACACACAAAAACACACACACAAAAGTTTACAGTACTTTGAGTATTATATTTGCTAAAAGAGCCAACACTGATTGTAATAAAGGAAATCACTAAAATGACCAGCAGAAGGATGCCTACTGAAAAACACACCAAATGGGAGCTAAGGTATCACTCCGGGAGGCCTTGGCTTTAATCCTCAGCACCACCAACTGCAAGGGTACAAAAAGGACTTCTGTCTTATCTGTAAACACTACCTAATCATGATTTTTAAGATAAATAAGCAGTAGAAAAGAGATTGTATCACTGCTTGGCCATGACAGAACTATTTTCCTTTCTTTAGCAGCATGTCATGGATGAAACAGGAGCTCCCAAAGAGCAGAATCTCTGGGGAATATATTCAGAATGGCCTTGAAAGTTACCATTTATAAGAAAGAATTCTGCACTATAAATACCCATAATTCTCAGCTGTAATGATGAAAGAATTTTAGAAATTTATATTCCAACACATGTAAACAGATTTGGGGGGACATAATATATTAGAGTTGATTATGAAGGAGCATTGTAAACAGGGTTTAACAATGAACGAGGGTCAGATAGATGCTCACTAGATACTGACTGAAAACAACTGGAGAGGCTGGAAGAAATGTAATCACATGTTTCAAAATACCAGGGAACTGTCAGAGCAGTAAGGAATCCCAGACACACTGTAACAGAGTAGGGAACCTTAGGGAACAACAGGACTGTGATTCCTTTTCTAGGATCACATAGTGTGTCCTTTAAAGAACGGCAATAAGACTAAACAGTTGAGGATATCCTTGAAAGAGCTACTGGAACAAAACAGGAGTTCAAGCTCACCGACAAGAAAGGGCATCCTGGTAAAATCTTTGGAATGCTTGCCCAGAATGTATGTGCACGGAGACTTTCCAGGGATTGAAGATGAAGCTTTTTCTTTCCAGGGCCTCCAAATGAATGGCAGCTGCTGGAGCCCACGAGCCAGCAGCTAATCAGTACAAGGCCTTTCAGATAACACCTATTATTTTGCATACATTTTCTAAAACAAATGAGAAAACTACCTGGCTCAGTAGACTGCACACCATGTTACTGAAAAGCCCAAAGAAAACCAGCAATAGGAACAGAGGCACAGTGTTCCTCAAACAACAGAGCTATTGACTAGAGGCTGGCCTTGTCATGATTCTTTGGTGTTTGTTTGCTCGATTTTATGTGTATGTGATTTGCATATAGGATTGTCATTGGTTTTATCGTGGTTCATTTTGAGCCACTGTGTGGGTTCTAGGAATTGAACTGGTCCTCAAGAAGAGCCTTAACTACTGATCCCCTTCACTACTCCAGGGCCTGTGAATGAGTCTTACTAATGTATTATGAGTTTTAGGAGAAACATGAAATGGATAAAATATAAGAAAAAAAAACACAAAAAAATTAAAAGTGAAATCAATAGATGGGGAAAAGAACAAGAGAAAGAGGATCTGTGACTGAAGATGAGTCACCAACCAGCAGCTGTGAGGAAGCCTGAAGAAATCGAAGAATACAAAACACGGGTAAAAACTACAGAGTTGGGAGTACAGCAATCACTCAGTCTCACCATTTCTGACACCCTGAGCCAGGTCCATCCTTGCTGCACCCTGCTAATTTTCCACACTGACCTTAGTGTCACTAAATGTAAATGTCAATAGCACCCTATAAAAACCATAAGTGCTTCAAGACACAAGTAGATATCACCTAGGTGACAAAACTCTTCTAGAAAAGAATGCACTGGAATCGATAATGTAACTGTGCTCCAAGTACACAATGGCAACCTCCCCACGAATAAGGAGAAAACCAGAGCAGAAGCCATACTTTCCACGATTTATGGAAGAAAGCACAAAATGGAAGCAGAGCCCTACTTGAAACTGTTGCTCAGGTTTGTCTAGGAAACTCACAGAACATACAGGCTATTGCTATTGTCTTTGGTTGTCTCCCAGGGTAGAGGGTTCTCCTACTGCTGCAGGCACCAGGGCCCAGAGACCCAATGACATGGAACTGACATGAATACTTTATCCCTGAGAACTAGTTCCTTGGTACCAGAAGATATCATGCAAGATTCCAAAAGAAGGAAGCAACAAATGGGCCTACCCAGCTATGACCCCAACAAACCCCAAGAAACAATATGACATGATAACCCTAAGGATGCTGTAGTAGCCCTCACAGCCTAGAAGTCACCAACAGCTCTTTAACTGTCTTTAAGACCACTCAACAAGATGGAAATCATACCTGATACTAGAAACCTAACCAACAACCTAGGGCTAGCAAAGTCATGGATCGTGGAGCAGAACCTACAACCCACTCTTTACTAAATCAGTATGATCCCCAACTACACTCTAAATATTAGTCCTTCTACCCACAGATAAATGCAGTTCTCACCTTCATCAAGGAAACTTCTATAGTGGTCTCCACTACAAAAAAACAAAAACTAATCAAAATATTGAGAATGGATCCCAGTCCCAAGAGATACATAAGCAAACAACTCCTGGTTCTAAGGCTAAGGATGCATTGCAGAAGAGAGGGGAGAAAGATTGTAAGAGTCAGAGGAGCAAGGATTTGTGTGTCTCCTAGGAATGTCAGAAGCTACATCTGTAAAATTTCACCGAAGAACCATGACATGGCCAGCCTCTAGTCAATAGCTCTGTTGCCTCTGATCCTCGGTCAGAGGTAAGCTGATCAAGAACAACACTAATAGAGATGGATGGGGGAAGCCCAAGAGGCCTTAACCCTAACAAAGAACTAGAGGCAACTAAGGAATGTTAAAGGCAGGAGATAAGATCTTCCCTGGGGAAGAGCATAGCAATTATTTATACAATTCCAAAGAGTGGGCCCTGAAAACATGTATATAAATAATATTATACAGACTGAGCAGTTCATATTTAAGCGAGAGACAGACAGAGAAAGAGAGAGAGGGGCAGAGACAAAGAGAGAGATAGAGAGACAAAGAATAATTAATGAAAAAGAAACCATGAGTCTGAGAGAGAGGGCAAGGAGTGAATGGAGAATTTGGAGGGAAAAATACTCTTCAGGCATCCTCACCAGCTGCCCTAGGGACCCAGGAACAGCAGGATACCTGATCATTAGCTGCCAAGACCTGACACATTCCCACAGTCACCAGGAGTTGCATACCACACCCCCCAGTCCATGCTCTATACCCCTTATAGAAAGCCAGTCCCTCCTCTCATAGCTCTCCTCTTCCCTCCACTCTTGCACAGAGACCGCCTTTATATACCCACTCCCCAGTAAACCTCCCATACGGGATCTGTCGCACAGGGTGACTTTATGTCAACGTCACTTAGGTCATAACAATTTTATTACAATTTCAAAGAGAAAATACAAAAGGATAAGAATCATAAATTAATTCCTTTCAAACAGAAAAGTACAAGACAAAACAAGCACAAATCTACACACACACACACATGTTTAAACCAAACCAAACAAAAACAACTTTCAAAACACCCAGAGGAAAATAGGAGCAAAGCAACCCAAAGAATTAACACGGTATTCATTCATGTGACCTCAGAAAAAGTGGTGGACGTCAGAAACAATGAAGTAAATGTTTTAAAATAGGAAACAGCGGCAGGATGTGGTAGTGCATGCTTTTAATCCCAGCACTCCAGAGGCAGAGGCCAGCCGGGTCTACACAGTTTAAGAACAGCCAAGGCTACACAGAGAAACCCAGTCTTGAAGAAAAACAGAAACAAACAAACAGAAAAAACAGACAGAGAAGTGAGGCAGGGTGCTAAGATAGTTCAAAAGGCAAAGGAACTTGCCAACAAGTTTAACAGCCTAAATTTAATCCCTGAAACCCACAGTTGGTAAAAGAAGAGACCCAACTCTTGCAACTTGTCCTCTGACAACAACGTGTATGCACTCACACACATGCACCTACCTACATATATACAGAATAAATAATTGTAACAAAACATTTTTAAAATGTGAGTAAACAATTTACCAACCCATATTTCAAAATGAAAGCATTGTGAGTATATTTAGAGACAACGAAATTATTTTGCCACTTTGAGACCTACGAAACTGGGAGAGACTGAAGCAGGGAAGTCATGCAATTCTATTCCAATCAAAACATTTTTAAAAGGATAGGTCAGTGTAAAGTGATGACCGGGAGTTTAAAAATACAGTGAGAAACAAAATACATGGGAACGAAAGCACATAGGCTGAGAATGTGAAACTTAAGTCTGAGTGGAGAAGTGTGCTGACATCTGCATGGTGCACAGAAAGAGCTAGGGCCTCCATTCGGCTTCGTTAGTCAGGGATTCCCGCTGCAGTCTGTAGGTCACAGAAGAAAGCAAGTTGGATGACTAGCAAACTTTTCTTAAATCAGGAGAAAGGAAAGAGAGGTGAGGACAGAGGAGCCACGGCAAACTCTGAAAAGCTGACTTCAACCCAGCCCCTGCACCCCAGGACAGAAGAAAAGGCAAGGATTGTCAACTCAACATCAAAGAACCCCCACACTCATTTCAGAAAAGGGACACCATGATCATTTAAATATAACGACTTTAAGTTATTTCTGAGTGTACAAAAAGTAAGAGGGTTAATTATGCAGCGATTCTAGAGTTACGTAATAGGGGCTAAACAGCCGTCTTTATTTTATTGCTTGCTTGCTTTTCAAGTTAATGCTGCTTCATATTGATCAAGACACCAAAATGGAGGCCTACTACTTTAAGTTCTAAGTATTTTTCTCCTGACCTATAAAGATGAAGAGAAGACAGAATAAGCTGTCCCAGAATGCCTCAAGCCACGGGGATTTGAGTGACTCCTCCCCCTCAACTCAGTCCCTTCTAAATTTGATTTGGCTTGTTGTACAAAGCATATCTATCGTTTGTAATTTTAAGAAATGTCACTTATAGAAGACTTATTAGGTCAGCTTTCCAGTTCTGCATGTAATGAGCGTGGAATTCACCAGTGCGTCCTAACAAGAGGTAAAAAAAAAAAAAAAAAAAAAAAAAAAAAAAAAAAAAAAACTGAGCAGACCGAAAACGAACCCTATCTTGCCTACTTGGTAGGAGAAGAAAGAACTTAAGACAAGTAGCTGCAGTCAAGGTCGGAAAGACTGGGAGTCACAGCTACCCAGAGCAGACTCAGAGCAAAGGAGAATGGGACAGGAAAACCAAGCTATCCCTATGTTACTGAGGACTCAGTGCGGATAACTCTTAACAGTTAAAACTTTCACAGGAACCCCATACATTGGGAGGATTACTGTCAAAAACCTGACAAGGATCTCCAGTAAACCTAAAGATTCTCTCCCTCTGGCAGGAGCACTTAGCAAGATACCAGAAATTCTTCTACTTAACAATGTCTACCCTACAGCAAAATGATGCCAATTCCAACCAGCCTTAGCCAGTTTGTTCCATCTAAGGATAAAGAACATGACTGAAATAGTTGGTTCAAAGTTTAGGGGCTCAGGCTCAGCAAAGCCTGCCACTCCATCATAGTACAAAGACACACTTCCTCTCCCCCCACACTACACCATTTCAGCAAAGGATAGATAACTTTCTGGAACTCCCCCATCCAGTCCAGCAGAGCTGGCTGTAAGAAAATATCAGAAAGCACACTGAAAGGCAAAGGCTGAACCCTGAAGAGGCAGGCACCGCAGGGATGCTGGAACTGAAGTTTTCAAGACCAGAAACTGACAACTGCTGTTAATATGAAAGATCTGGTAGGCAAAGAACTGTGAAAGAACTGAGAGTGACAAACACAAAGAAAAAAGTCTGAGGAAGGAACCAAAGGCATACTGAAGACCAAAGACTAGTTGGAAAAGTGAAGAGTGCTTCCACAGAGTTGCACAGAAGAGTCTCTAAGCGTCACACTACATCCAAAGAAACCTTGGGGAAAACTGTCAAAAGACTAAGTGTTGTAGGTAACCTGGAAGAATAGCATGTGAATAACAGAAACTAAAATGTATACATTAATCCAAAAATGTAAAGAATCACTTAGGTTTGACCTTCTAAATGTACCAAGTAAAAGAAATAATGTGGGTGAAACAGAGAAATTCAAAACTTGATTAAGTATAAAAACACAGCGAGATTAAAAATAGGATGCTGTGCCAATGGTAAATTTAAGAAATGTATAGTAATTTAAGAACTCAAAGCAAGCAATGTTGTTGGGGGTAGAGGGTATAGCTGCAAAATAAAAAAAGGGATCAGTGCTTCAAGAAGACACACAACCCTTGATATGTACCTAATAATCCACCCTCACAGTTGAATGCCTTTGTTAGAAAACACAAAGATGTGCTGTTCATACTGCCATACACTTGTTAGTGCTGAGGCCAGTTTGGGCTATGGAACAAGACCATGTCTCCAAAAAAATTATATTGTATTGCAAAAGGAATAAATGCATCTTGCTGCAGGCAGAAGATCAGCCAAGGACATAGTTTGATTTGAGATCTCCAATCAGCTGGATACAATCAATCTCTGTAGAAGACTTCTTCACCAGATAAGTGCACATTTTTAAGATGACATGGGACATTCCGTGAGATGAAGGGCTTTCTGACTGTAACACACCATAGCACTCTGCAATACAGTTTAAAAACCAGCAATCCCATAGCCTGCACTCAACATCTACAGTGGAATTAAACCGGAAACCAGTAACAATACCCCTTCCCAGACATACAGAGATTTAAAGAACATGGTCAGAAAAAAAAAACAAAAAACAAAAAAACAAATGTCAGAAAAATATGTTAACTAGATAAAAATAAACATAACCTCACAAAACCCATAAGACTCAACACATGCTTGGAAGGAAATGTGTATAGCACAGAAGAGCATTTCAAAGGAAGAAATACGTAAGACTAATGTTTCTGCTTTATGGAGAAGAACAAATTAATAAATCCAAATACTAATTACAAGTGAAATAAATTAATTTGAAAACAGTAAATCAATAGACAAAATTAGCATTACAAAATGGTATTTTGAAAAGATCAATGAAATTGACAACAAGCCACTAGCAGGAGCAGGAAAATGAAGACAATATAATTTACTACTATCAGAGACGAAACAAAAAAAAGGCCACCATCCCAACCTTATGACATTAAAATGATGTAAACTAATATATGAGCAAGCATATGCTCACAAATTTCATAGCCTAAATGAGCTGGACCATTTTTCTTAAAAATAATTCATCAAATTAAACTCACACTCGCACGCGCACACACACAAGATACGCAAACAAATGTAAAAACAGGACAGGAACAAACTGAACTTAAACAATGTAAAATAGAATTACCACAGGATTTATTCCAAATATGTTAGGATGATGAACCCTCACAAATGAACAAGTGCAAACCATCACACCATTCAGCTAAAAACTGTAATCTCACTGGCATAGCAATAGATACAAATAAACCTTTGAAAATGTTCTATATTCATTCATGGTCTAAAAAAAATCTAAATAAGATAGTTTGTTCCTGCAGGGGATATGGCTGTCAGGCAATCAAATCCAAAAGAATCGGTCAATAAAGTCACAGTAAAACTTTATGTGGATATTGGAAGTTTATACGTCAAAGATGGAGACTATCAAGGATAAGCAACTTTGGGGATGACACTTCCCAACTTTAAGACTATTAAACTCCTGATCAAGGGAATGTTGCTCTGTTGAGAGGACACACAGACCAGTTGAACAGAACCATGAGCCCCAGAAAAAAACTCTATGAACAGCCGTGACAAGTACTTTCAAATAAATGATATAAGAAATGGTTATCCGTGTACCGAAAAGTATACCTTACACCTTTCACAAAAATAATTCAAAATCGATCAGATCTAAATCAAAGTGAAACTGTATACATCCTAGACTTACAAAGAAAACACACACACACAAACCAAAATTCTTTAAAGACACAATTTGTAGGACAGATTTCACAAAAATCAAAATGTTCTGCTGTGTACAAAAACAATGTCTAAACGAAAGGGCGACCAATAATCTGATACATGACTGTTCTCAAATATATGCAATGATATGAAAAAAGCTCTCATTACAAAAGGGGATCAAAGATTTTAATGGGCATTAAAGAAAAACAGAGGGCAATGAATCCCACGAAAAGATGCTCAACATTATATATCAGTGAAATACAAAGGAAACAGTTAGGTACCACTACACAAGTGTTGGAATGAAGGAATCCTGAGACTCCAATACCATACGCTGCTACGGACACAGTAACAGGGATGCTCACTGACCACTAGTCCCCAGACTTGCCTGAGAATACGTTACAAAATGGAACAAGCCCTGACTATTTAGTCTCGCCAAGTGCCCTTGTTGGTATTTTCCAAAGGAAATTAAAAACTTAAGTCTGTAAGAGCACAAACACGAGAATCACAGCTGCTTTATTCACAGCTGCCAAAATTTAGGTGCAAATAAGATGCGCCTCAACGGATGAAATGATAAATAAGCAGATATGATCACAACACTCTGTTGTTCAACAGAAAAGAAACCAGCTAGCAAGTCATGAGAAGATGGGGGAGGGGTGGAAGGGTTTAAATGCCTGTTACTAAGTAAAAAGGGGGAAATATGAAAAGACCACAGAGAGATTAGTCTACCTATATGATATTCTGGAAAAGACATTTTTTAAGCAGTCTAGTGTGTGGTATGTTGTAAAGTGTGTGTAGCATACATTCTTGTTATAGGTGTGTGTGTGTGTATGTGTGTGTGTGTGTATGTGTGTGTGTATGTGTGTGTGTATGTGTGTGTGTGTGTGTGTCTTGGAGGTGGGAATCATGAATTTAAGGCAAGAATGGACTTGTAACAAAGCCTTGTCTCAAAATAACTAGAACAAACAAACAAGGAAAATTCTCAAAGGCATCTGCTGACTGACTTAGAAGCCCACCACAAAGTCCCAAAGAAACTGTGACAGGAATGAATCCCAAAGACAACGTGCATATAAAAACTTCAGGTACCCAGGAGACAGACTACATGATTGCATTCACATGATGTTCATGATAAAGTCAAGCTCATGCAGATAGAAGGCAGACTTGTGGTTTTCAGAAAAAGAGGCAGGTGAGATGTGTGTGTACACAGGAGGCTACAAGTCAACCTCATTTCTTCAATGGGTTTTCCTTTATTTTTGAGACAGGGGTCTCTCACTGAGCCTGAAGCTCGTAGCTTCTGCTAATCTGGCCAGATATCTGCCTGTCGTCCTCCATACACCCCAAATACTGAGTGCAGATGTGATGCCCAGTTTCTCGTGTGTTCTGGGGATCAGAAGCCAAGTCCTCAGGATTGCTTGGCTAGCAGCTTACCAGCTGAACTAACTCTCCACCCCCTAGAAAGAAAATGTTTATAAATAGTAAATGGACCAGTGGCTATAAGTGTCAGAGGTAAAGATACAGAGCAAAAAGGAATCTCAGTAAAGACTTTTAAAGTGATGCCTCAACTCTGTAGGTGCTCCAGCGGTGGACAGAAGCATATTATGATTCTGTTCTCCAAGGGCATAACGCTGCTGGTGAGGATGCAGACATGTCAACGTGTACTCAGCAGGCTTCACAGATGTACCACTGCCCAGAAAATGCTCATGAGAGGAGGTTGGGGAAGTGGAAGAGATCTCTGTACTTGTTGTGAACCTAGAAGCGCTCTTTAAAAGAGGGCGGGGGTATGTTAAAATAAATTATAGCACCTATCTGATTTTTCACTTTGGTCATTTCTGCATAAACATGCCATATGAGAATGGTGGCAGCACATCTTGTAAATGAAAAGAAGAAAATCTGCTGAATGGAAGCAGGACACTAACAGCACCTCAAATAAACCACAAGCTCTTAGGAAACTGGGCTCCACACCATGCCTGCCCTCTACAGGAGCAAAACTGAAGCATGCCACCAGTTCCAGGCTCTTATGAGTGAAGCTTCCAGAAAGTGCTTTAATCCAAAATCTATAAAATTCTAAGAATTCATTCATGCATAATTATGTGTTTGGTATTTGTGCATAATTACATATTGACTCGTATTTTTATTCTAAACATAGTACTTTCTGGAGATGTTTTTATAACTACATCTTTATTTTATGCAAGTGAACATCAGGGATGGCCTTTAGATGCTTGGCTCCAGGTTAATGACCACATAGCAGCAGACGAGAAATATTACCAGTGGCAACTTCGAAATCTCTATTTACAAGTCCTCTGGATGATTTCCCATGCATCACCTCATTCTCAGCCCAGTGAAAGGCCCATGAAGTAAATTAAAATTACTATAAACCCAAGTAAACACTAGGAATGAGAGACTTTCACATAAATGGTCTGTGCATGCATATGAATGCAACGCATGTGAACATGGAGAAGGATAAATAATAATGGAGGCATTTTGAATGAATGGTACATGAATACACATACCAATATTTGCATGGACTCACTTGCCCTTTTGCTTTTGGCCAAGGTCAAGCAACATAAAAGCCCTTACTAGAACCTGAGAGGACGTCTGGACCATGAACCTGGACTTGCCAGTTTCTAGAACCAGGTACCAAAATCAACCATATATATAAATTACAGTCTGAACTATTTTGTTAGAGCAGCAGAAGATAAACTAGCAAAGATCTCTGTATCCTTGGCCAAATTCTTTCTCCTCTCTGGCCTGCCCCACATTCTAGGCTTTTGTATTTTCTAAATATAGATCCTGATATTTCCCACTCCTGCTCAGAAATTTACCATATCTTCCCACTCTCTGCTGAGTGCCTCAGCAAGGGGATGGCCAAATAACTAGAAAAGACCACAGTGGGTACAGCAAATCCTCTAAAGACCCATGTCTTATCTTTAAAACATATGTGCTTTTTTTCATTCTAAGCTATAATTCATATTTATTCGATTTAATAAAAAAAGCTATGGCTAGAATATTTTCATTTCTAAGAAAAATGGGCTCTGGCAAGCTAGTCTTATAGGTTTACAAAACCCCGAATACTACCTCTTCAAGCACAGAGTCTGTGACACTCAGGTATATCACAGGTCAGTCTGTGAACTCTGTAACATAGTCAGGATACTTTACACACTAGCACCTCCTACAAGAGAAAATCACATAATTAAAAAAATACTTGACAAAAGGTTGATTAAAACTATTTGTGGGTTGATCAATATTTTTGAACTTTTAATAAAGCATGAATTTCCTAAGAAGTCGTTCAGCCAAACCTGAAGCAAAGATCAACTGAGACAGGAGTCCCTGGGAACACCTAGTTGATGGCAGGGAACTGAGATCTTATGGAAACACCTAGCTAAAGGTAGAAGCCAGGATTACATGGAAACACCCTGTTGAAGGAGTGTCTCCTCCCTTAAATCTACAATCTCTCCCTCCCTCTGTTTCCATTACTTGGGAAAGTCGTCCTAATTCCTCTATCTGGGAAACTCCTATTGGAAGTCCAGCCTCTCGATCTTTGAAACTACCCCAGCCAGCATCACTGGGAATAAGTGTTCTCAATACACAATCTGCGGCACTTTGAAAACCATGTCAAATTCTGTCACATGTGGACATCATAGATTTTCTTCTTGGTCTTAGACCCAGCCATATCATGCAGCCTCTAGAGGAGGAGGTTCTCTCTTACTGATCTGTCAACCCTCAGAACCTAAGAAGGCTTACAGTGCGAGCCCTTTAAACACAGGAGGAATTAGGTGATAGTGCAAACATCCTGCATAAATAAAATGTGTATGTGGCATCATATACCATCTCTGCATCCCTGAAGGGAGGACATGTATGCTGAAAAGTGGGGGAACAATAATACGTTGGGGACAATAAACTCCAGTCTAGGAAACAGTAGGTTAGAATGAGCAAAAATGACCCCCCAGAAATGAATGTGTGAAGAGATTCCAGAAGACTGCAACTCATAACCCTGATGAGCGCTGGTGCCTCTGTCCAGAGTGCTGAAATTTCAGCAAGAAAGACCTGGCTCCTTTTCAGAAAGAAACAGGGACAGAGCCAAACTGGATTAGAATACAAATGTATGCATATTTCCTTGCTCCTGATGTAGAAACCTCCTTCTCACCCAGAAGCTTAGGGCAGATACATTCAATCAGCTACAGTGCACCCAATTTAAGTAGATTAAGCTGGCTTTGTTCTATGAAAATAAGTTACCAAGTCAAAAAAAAAAAAAAAAAAAAAAAATCCTAAGCTAAGCAAAGGGCATGCAAACTCACTCCATCTGAGTTTTTCTCAGCAGACTGCCTGTAATCTTTGGGCATCTTTGAGTAGTAGCCACACCTCTCTAGGAATAGACTTCTTGACCTCTGAATGAAGTTACTACATAATTAAGATGGAGTAAGCTTTCAGCAAATTACCAGCGTGTGGCAAGAACTTCTCCTTTCTAATCCTCTCAAAACCTGTGAAGTGGATATAATTGTTCTCATTTTACACACGAGAGAGCAGGACTGAGAAAAGTTAAGTAGCTTACTTGAGGCCATTCAACAAACAAGCAGCACAGCCTAGTAGGAAGCTCAGTATTTTCACAGCTAGAACTGAGGCCAAGAGGAGGCCAAGACTGTCTCAAACCTCACTCTCCCCTTGACCTCAGCTCACGATCCTCTTCCCACTTTCCTTCTTAATTGGTGTGGCAATGACTTAAAGGTTTATGGTTTGTTGTTTTTATTTTTTATAGCTTTATAATATAACTAAGTTTTCCCCACATTATTAATCCCAGCTTACAACTTAACTTCTCCAAGTCAGCAAGCCTTAGTAACATATCGACCAGATTTCTTAAGAGTCTTTTTCTTTCAATAGGCCTGCTTGGTTTCTTTACATAAGCTCTGCAGCTGACTGGCCCCTATACTAGAAAGCTTACTACCCAGCCACAGGCTGCCATGAAGCATACAATGAAGCAGGCTGGCCAAAGTGGACCCTGGCCAAGTAGAGATAGAAAAGTCATCTTACTGTGTGACTCTTACGGAACATGTTACCTTAGCTACCTGACCTTTCCTTGTGTACTTTTTGCATGAAGATAACTATAATTATGTGGCTGGCTTTGACGAATCTTGACGCTATATTTATTGTTTTTAGCTCATCATGGTGACCAGTGAAGTAAGTGTCCATTCTGTTAGCAGGGAGGCCAAAGCTCCAGATGCTTATGAAACTTCATAAAGTCAACCACTTGGACATCTGCAAAGCCAGAAGCAACAAGAACTATGTTTCCTCTGCTCCAAATGCCCAGGAGCCTTTGCACCTCCTCTCTTTCACTGCCTCCCTCCTCCTCTTCTCTCTGATCTATGCTCTTCACTGACCGGCATTCTGACTCAAAACTAACAAGACTGCTTCTTCTTCTCCTGTAGTCTGTGCTCTGTAAACTTAGAAAACAATTGTCCACGCGGCAGCAGCTGTCTTCTACATCTCTCGTGATAAATCCTCCCACATTGCTCACAAACACTTAATAAAGTGGGATTCTGTCGGGAGGAAATGCAGATTTAACGGGTACAGTGTGAGACCAGAAGCCATTCATCATGAAAACTAGACTGAAAGGAACAGCATAGGAGTGAAAGGAGGAGTGGAAAGTCTAGCCTGCTGTGCCAAAGTTCTTATGGTACCTCTTTGCTCTCACAGTAGTCCCTCCTGATGAACACAAACACGCCAAGCCTTGTAGAGAACAGACACTGGAACACTTTCTAAGTATTGGCACCTTTTGGAAGACTCTGCCTATGAAAGATCGTAAAGTAGCACAGCTGGCAGAAAAAAAAAAATCAATCTGTCACAGGTATTTCAGTGCTGTGGCACCTAAATCTGGTGGCTTGCGGCAAGGGGTCCAGGGCATTGCTATTAGCTGCCTGGAATCCTCCAAGAAGTATCGCCAGCAACTGTCCTCTCGACAAAATAAAAGCAATGCCCAAACCCTAATGGGTACGCTTCTAAACACCTACAGTTGGCCTTCTACCCAGACAGATTGGCAGCAGAAAAGCCAGGCCCCCACCAAGGCACTACGCAGTCACTGAAGAGGAAGAAAAGCGTGTAAGTGCCTAAACTATTCTGGGCGCAGGATTGCACTAGTTTTCTCTCTAAGGGAGACTGGAAGTGACCAAGGAAGCCTGTTCCTGCTACTGACTCCCAGCTTGGGACACTTTAGCCGGGAGTTTCTACCTGTAAGACTCGACTCAAGTACCCATGCACAGGTGGCTGGGGGTCCTGCCCAAAGCTCAACCTCATCCGGGACAGGAGGATGTGTGGCCCGAGCGCCGCGCCAGACTCACCACATCCATGATCTGCAGGAGGCTCAGGGAGAAGTACACAGTGAGCGGCTGCGAGTCGTTGGCCACCGGCCTCTCCAGCGGGTTGTAGTTCTTCACCAGCTCCTTGTACAGCCTTCTCTGGAACTCGCCTTGCAGGGACACTTGGGAAGCAGAGCGCCCAGCGGGCCTCAGCGCGCGGCTGCCACCCCGCCCCAGCAGCTCAGCCCTGCCGCCCGACCGCAACCCGGGACCACCCGCCCGCCCGAACCTGCTCCCCGGAGCCCGCCGAGGGGAGTACGGCCGAAGCCGAGCTGCGGTTACCGTGCAGCAGAGCCGCGGCCAGAGCCAGCCAGATGCCTCCCCGCCCGCCGCACATGTCGCCGGAGCCGCCGCCTCGTCCCACCGTCCGCCGGGGCCGAGCTGCCGCTCCAGCCGCCTCCGCGCCTTTAAAGCGCTGCGCGCGCCCGGCACCACTGCGCGCCCCCACACGTGACAGCGCGCCCCCGCCTCTCGAGCGCTCACTGGGCTGCGCAGCACCGTGGCCACCCCGGGAACTGCATCCTTGCGCATCTTAGTCGTGGCCTCTGACCCCTGGCTACTTGCTCCAACTATCTAATGTGCACCATACTCAAACTAGTAACAGTTTCCAGACCCACTCTCTTTGGTGCCAGCATCTGCGTGCCAGGCTTCGGAAGTTTCTCCAGCCAGATAAGGTTAGACCATGAAAGGTAGACCTGTGTATTCCCTGCAAGACCCAGTGTTTTCAGTGACCAGCTGGATTTGGTCTCTTTCCTGAGGCTTTCTAAGGAAGAGCTAAACTAGGCAAATGTATGGTGTGATATTTCCAGCAGAGAGCCTGATCCAGTCTCACTTTCTTTTAAAATAGTTTCATAAAACTGAAAAGTTAACTCCAATTCCTTCCTGGAATGACAAGCCAGAACTTGATTATATAGTCCTTTTTGATTCAAAGAACGGCAGATGAATATGGAAGGGTTGAGGGAGATGACCCACAGAGACCCTGGTCCAGAGGCATCTTCCTTGCTGCCATTATTGGAGGATGGTACTGAGAGCCTTCAGGAGCCTGATGTGGATGTCTCCTCAGAGGCTCTGCCAGAGCCTGACCAATACAGACTAGATGCTTGCAGCCAACAATCAGACTGAGCACAGGGACCCCAATGGAGGAGTTAGGGGAAGAACTGAAGGAGTTGAAGGGGTTTGCAACCCCATAGTAAGAATAACAATATCAACCAACCAGACCCCTCCTGCCACCCAGAGCTTCCAAGGACTAAACCACCAACCAAAGAGTACACACAGAAGGACGCATGGCTCCAGCTGCATAAGTAGCAAAGGATGGCTTTATCTGGCATCAGTAGGAGAGGGGGCCCTTGGTCCTCTGAAGGCTTGATGTCCCAGCATATGGAAATGATAGGATGGTGTGGCAGGAGTGGGTGGGTGGGTCGGGGAACACCCTTATAGAAGCATGGGATAGGGGGTTTGTGGAAGGGAAACTGGGAAGGGGGATAACATTTAAAATGTAAATAAATAAAGTAACAACAACAAAACGAGGAATGAGTTAGGCTGTGGTGTTGCATTTGTCTCCAGAAGTATAGAAAATGCACCTTGAAGACTACTCTGAATTCCATTAGAGGATTCTGTCCTGTCGTCCTGTCTTCCTACGGACTCCATGATGTCTGGGTCTGACTGTTGCTCCTGTGGATTAGACAGTAAAACACTAAGAATGAGAGACCGGTTGATCAAAAAGTGACTGAGCTGGAAGGTACCCCAGTAGCTGGAATGCTGTAGTGAATCTAGTAGGAGCAATGGCACACAGTACCCTTGAAATGAGTGTCTTGAAGCACACCCATTTGTTTACTGATAGGAGTATAAAGTATTGGTGTAAAGTTTGACAGCTACAGGTTAAGAGCAAAGAAGAAAAAAAAAATGGTTTTGGAGAAGGTTAAAAAAAAAAAAAAAAAAAAAGACAACTGACCAGGACAAGAAGCAGTATTCCACATGGGCAGGGAACAGCAGACAGAGGCATCTGGCAGATGGGTGTACATCTGGCTCCTGGGTACTCCTCATTCCATTGCCAACAGTAGGAACATCACAGAGTAGGCACTTGGGAAAGGAATGAGCTGGAAAGCATTAACTGCCAGGAAGATGGGAGAGAAGGAAAATAAAAACGCCAGAGAAGAGGAGGCACAGGTCAGCTAGGCGTAGAAAGCCATCGGCACTGGTGGTGAGATCAAAGGGCTCACTCTTCTACTCAGTCTGAAAGTGCCGGGGAGCTCTGGCTAGCACTACAGAGAAACCCCCCCTTCTCCTGAGTGTGGCCAAGGGGCAACACATTACAGAAACCATGACTCCATCCTGACTGAGCTGGGGACTCACTTTTAAGAGCCTCAAACATACCACTAATATACTATGTGCAGTGACCCCGAAAATAACCATCTTTGGGTGGGACAACTGATCAATACCTGTTTATGCCCTGTGCTTGGACAGACAAGACCTCTTGGAGGATCTGCAAACAGACCATTGTTGGGCTGCTTCTCCGTTCTGAGATGTTAGTATCCCTGTTACCAAAACATAGGACGGAAAGTTCCTAGCGTTCCCAATGAGACTCAGTTACCTTCATTTGTGCAAGGTAAAATAATCGGAGTGTAGGGCCTACTCAGAGATGCAGGCTCACTGCTTAACCCCATTCTCAGCATAAAGAATAGGCAAACAGACAAAACAGGAAACAATGTATTCCAGTTTCTAAAGACAACAAACCCTACATACTCCACAAGCTGATTCCCCGGCCATAGCCTAAGGGGAGGCAGAGCAAAGGCAGAATCAAGAAGGAAGTCTAGACTTTTAATGCAGAAACTGGACCCTGTGCCCATGAGAGATAGGAAGCAGGGATGAAGAGATCCTCATAAATCCACGGACTAAAACAAAATCCCCTTTTGTGTAAGAGACTAGAGAACCTCTATTGTGTTCTAGGAAAGAGAAACAAGTTTTCTGCTTGGGCTATGGAAAAGGAGAAGATAATCCTGTCACCACCCACAGTGCATCAGCAGGCTTAGAACAGAGCCAGATATCAAGTGCATGCACTGTTTATAGTCAAGGATGCCTCCTCTAGTGTGTGTGAGCACGGGGCAGAGTTGGGGGATGGATAGGGGTGAAGCTTCACAGCTTCCCACATTGGACTCTAAAAGAAAAATCACAGTCAGTTCAAATTGCAAAGTGAAAAGCAAGGCTGGCAGGGCAGCTCAGCAGTTAAGAGCACTGGCTGCTGTTCCAGAGGACCCAGAGACAATTCCCAGAACTCACATAGTACTTCAAAACTGTCAGTAACTCAAGCTCCAAGGGAATCTAATACCCTGCCCTGGCCTCTTCAGGATCACACACAGGGAATGGACAGAGATACAGACATAATGCATATGCATGTTAAATAACAAGATAATTTTTTAAAATAAAAAAAAATTTTAAATCCAAGTTAATAGACAGCACATAAGAGGGGCCACAGTCAACCTTAAAAGTAACTTAACAACAAACTAATTAGGAAAGATGCTTAGGGTGGTTTGAATTTGAAAATGGCTCCCATGGACTCACTGGGGCTGTCATTGTTAGGAGGTGTGGCCTTGTTGGAGTAGGTGTGGCCTCACTGGAAGAACTGTGTAACTGGAGATGGGTTAAAGTTTCAGAAGGTCAAGCCAGGCTCAGCATCTTTTTCTTCTTGCTACCTGCCAGTCCAGATGTAGAGCTCTCAGCTGCCTCTCTAGCATCCTGTCTGTCTGCATGCCACCATACTTCCTGCCTTGATGACAGTGGACTACACTTCTGAATGGTAAGCCAGCCCCAATTAAACATTTTTCTCTATTAGAGTTGCTGTAGTAATGTGTCTCTTTGCAGCAACAGAAACTCTAAGACCAAAGTCCAACAATTTGAGATAACAAGATGATTGGTTCAAGCCTGTAAAATTAGGATGTATAAGATGATCAAATATATTGATCATAATGGACAAGGTTAATGTCCCCATTGGCCTAACAGTACCAGGATGTATTTCTCAGCTACCTTGGAGTGGGAGAATTAGAAAGCTTTTCCTGGATGAAGACCATCTTTTCTGTGTCTTTTGGGGATACAGGGTCCTTTTGTTAAGTAGAGACATAATGTTAGACAAAAGAAACATCCAAATACAAATTCTGGAAACTTCCCAATGTTGACATGAAACATGAAGCCACAGGTCCCCTTGAGCATAAATTTGACTCCTGATATTTTCCCCACTGGATTTGAATAGATTTTTTTATCTACTTCTACCTGTAAAAAAAAAAGTACTGTATAATTTTTAACCTCTTAAAATTTCACTAAGTCTGGTTAAGAATGATGGTAGGCTCACAGAGTAAACTGGGAAACAGTCCCTACTCCTCAATATTCTCAGATTGATTATAGAAGATATTATTTCTTCTTTGAACGTTGATAAGATTGTCAAATGAAATTAAAAAGGTGCACCTTGAGTTTTTTTCATAAAACTTTGGAAATTATTTTTAGTAGCATATGGTAGATTTGTATGTATGACATATTCCATGCTGCATGTAGATTCAGTCAGAGGACAACTTAGTGAAAATGAAGTCAGTTTTATCCTTCTGCCATTATCAGGCGACTGGGCTTGTGTATCCCTATGGTCTGTCACTGACCCTACCTTTGTGGGTTGTTTTGTTGTTGTTACTGTTGTTTTTTAGGTTAAGAACTAAGTTTAACAGCTATAGAACAGTTCAGAGTCTCTATTACATCCTGGAAAGGTTTTACAAACTGTAGCATTTTGAGAATTGCACCTGTTTTGTTTAAATAATAATATATTTCGGGCATAGAATTACAGTGCCCCTTTGATGCTGTCATTCTGTCTGTCAACCAGTAAATGATTCCTTTTCATTTCTACATCTAGTAATTCATTTCCTCATTTCGATTCTGAATTACATTTGGTAGGGTTTATCAGATGCATTGATCTTCCCAGATAACAACATTGACTTGGTTAATTTTCTCACCTTTCTTCTTTTATTGGTGTTCATCTTGTGCTGATATGTACTACAGATTTAATTTGCTTTTTTTACCTAGTTTTTAATTAATACACTGATATCATTGTGCTTATATTTCCTTTAAAATGTGGTGAAAGATACCAGTTTCTATCTGAGAGCTGCCTCCATGCCTCCAACTAATTTTCATGTTTCATACTCATTCCCTGAAAATCTAAGCATTTTCTACTTTCCTTGTGCTACTTTGTTTTCAAATAAGTGACACTTTTCTGTGGGTATTATTCTTCTATATTTCTAACTTAAATCTTTGAGGTGATCACTCATCCTTTTTTATGTCAACCCTTTTAACTATATTGACTTGGTTTGGGGTCTGATAAATGGTAAATGTTCTGTCTTGAAGAACATCTCATATGTACTTGAAAAATAAAAAAATATGTATTCTGAAGTTGTTGGACTCATGTGTCCTATAAATGTCAGTTAGACAGGCCCACAGGGTTCACTACATATTCGGTTCTTTGCTAGGCTTTAGACCGAAGAAACTATCTTTAATGGTAATTCTTAGTTCTGCCTGTTTTGTTTCAAATATTTTTAATTTAATGTGTGTGTGTGTGTGTGTGTGTGTGTGTGTGTGTGTGTGTGTATGATTGTTATACTAGTGAACTAGCCTATTTTATTTCAAAGTCATATCTTTAATTCTGATGTGACTGTCAAGCTTGTATTCTCTTTGATATTGGTAAAACAACATCATTTGTCTCATGCCTCCTGAATGCACAGCACATCTTACTCGAATTTACTTCTGTCTGAAACTCGTGACGTCCCATTTAACGTAAGCCTGGGAGATCCTATGTGGCTGATTTCTTCTGCTCTGAATATTTCAATATTATTTATGGCTCAGTCCACTCACATCCAGTGTATCATCGGTATCCCTAAGATGATCGTTCTGATATCTATTCTCTACTTGTCCAACCTGTTTTGGTACATCTATTCCTGCTGTTCTGTCTTCTGTTATTGTTAGTGGTAATTAAAATTTCATATACTTGGGTCAGTCTCAGTTGGCAGGAGCACCTGTCATAAAGTTTGAAGACCCAAGGAAGGAAAAAATGTACTCCTGAAACTTTCCTTTGACTTTATACAGGTGTCCCCACCTCATACACACACACACACACACACACACACACACAATACAAATTAATGAAATATTTTTAAATTATAGACATTTTCCTTTCATTTTCAGTGTTTTATTTTTACAGTGTTTACTAGGTGATTGCTCCATGGTTTCTGTCACACATTCTGTCATTGGTCATCTAGTGTGATCACTACTGAACTAATTCCTGGACATTTAATAATGTCCAGTTATCATCATGTGTCTTATAACTACATTGTGGTAAATGGTACAGTAGACTGTTGCCACTTTTCAAATTATTTTATTGGATATTCTCTGTATTTACATTTCAAATATTATCCCCTTCGCCTTCCCATCCCCTCTCCTCCTCCACTTGATTCCATGAAGGTGCTTTCTTTCCCAATCACCATCTCCACCTCAGTGCCTTGGCATTCCCCTATACTGGGAAAATGCACCTTTGCAAGACCAAAGGCCTCTCCTCCCATTGATGCCAGACAATGCCATCCTCTGCTATATACACAACTGGAACCATGGGTGTCTCTGCGTGTGCTCAATGGTTGGTGCTTTAGTCCATGGGAGTTGTGGAGGGTTTGGTTGGTTGACAATGTTGTTCTTCCCATAAGGTTGCAACCCCTTTCAGCTTTTTCAGTCCTTTCTCTAGCTCCTTCACTGGGTCCCCATGTTCAGTCTGATGGTTAGCTGCAAGCATCCTCATCTGTATCTGTATGACTCTGGCAGAGCCTCTGAGGAGGCATCCATGTCTGGTTCCTGCCAGTAAGCACATCTTGTGTTGTCATTTTTTATTTAAGCAATGTGACTGTTATAAAGAGAATTTTTAAAAGGGATAAAGTTGCATGCTTATTTATATTAACTGTATGCAGGGTTCTTCATGTTTTCTGAGATCCATATTTCTGTCTTACTCCCCTGACCTCACAGACTTCTCTTTGGAATTTCATATTAATGGTATCTTCTGATAAATGGATATTTCTAGTGTAGACCAATTAATCAGTGCCTCCCTATACATCTGCACTTTTCTCTCCAGTTTCAAGCCTATATGCCTTCTCCAGAGTCACAGAGAGATCACCCTGTGTTTTCTTCTGTGTGTTTTATGGTTTTACTTTTCACACTCAGATTTCTCACTCATCTCTACATTATTTTATGCACTTTATGAAGCATTATTTGGAGTAGCAATTCATTGTTTTCT
Source organism: Micromys minutus (assembly GCF_963924665.1). NCBI lineage: Eukaryota > Metazoa > Chordata > Mammalia > Rodentia > Muridae > Micromys > Micromys minutus. Next base: position 65,277,429 of record NC_137972.1, read on the forward strand.
GTTGGTATTCCATCCACCCAGTTTGTGTAGCAAGAGAGAATCTTTTTCTCCTTGTTGCTATATCATATTTGTATATCAGACATCAGTCTTGGTTCTGCCTATACACTCGTTATAACACAATTTTAAATCTGGTGGTGTGAGTTTTTCGGTTGTTTTACATGTTCAGTGTTTCCGTGGGCATTCTTTTGGATTAATGTTAGTATCATATGACTCATTTCTCAATACACTTTTCTGGGATTCTATTGAATTTTTGGGCTAACTGATGTATGATTGATGTCCTTGAAACAGTGAGCCCTCTAATCCATAAACATGATGCCTCCTGCCATTAAATGTCTTCCCTATTTTTCTCATGAATTTGCTGTAGTTTTTAGTGTAAGTATTTTAGGAAGCTTTTATGAGAATTATTCCTCAATACTTACTGTCTTTCAGTGTCATTATAGTAACATTTAATTTTCCTTTATAGATGCTGCATTGCAGAAGTGTATTTGCCTTTGCATGTTAGTCATATATCCTCTGAAGCTCCCCAGTTAATTTTGATAGATTCCTTCAGTAGATTGCTCTTGTACTCTCAGTAGATTATTCTTGTTCTTCACTCTATTTCTTGGCCTCCTTTGAAGACTCTGACATGACCTAAAACCATCATATTTAGTTGAGTAGAAATGATAGCACAGCGTGTTGTTTCCTTCCCATCTCGGGCAGGCCGTCAGTAAGTCACCATCTTTATGTCTTTGCTCTTCTTTAATAGACTACAAAAATATGTAGTCATTTAAAACATAAAAACATTTTTTTCATAGTTGCAAATTCCTTTCTCCAATTTTTTATTAGATACTCTTTGTATTTACATTTGAAATGCTATTCCTTTCCCCCTTCCAGTTCCCTCCTCCCCCTCCACTTGTCTTTATAAAAGTGCACTTCCTCCTAATCGCCCTCTCCAACCCATTGCCCTGGCATTCCCCTACATTGGGAAAATGTGTCCTCCCTGGACCAAAGGCTTCTTCTCACATTGATGCCAGACACTGATATCTTCAGCTACATAGGCTACTGAAACCACAGGTCTCTCAATGTGTGCTCAATGGTTGGTCCATGGGATATTTGGAGGGTTTGGTTGGTTGATAATATTCATCCCATGAGGTTGCAACCTCTTCCAGCTCCTTCAATTCTTTCTTTAGCACTTTCATCGGGGCACCTGTGTTCAGTCCGATGGTTAGCTGTAAACATGCTCAGCTGTATCTGTGTGATTCTGGCAGAAAATTCCTTGGCAAATGGATGGAACTAGAGACTATCATCCTGAGTGAAGTAACCCAGTCACAAAAGAGAACACATGGTATGCACTCACTGATTAGCGGATACTAGCACCATGAAGGCTCTGAATACCCAAGAAACAATTCACAGAACTTATGAAGCTCAAAAAGAAGGAAGGCCAAAATGGGGGTGCCTCAGTCCTTCTTAGAAGGGAGAAAAAAAAACACTCAAAGGAAAAAATACAAAGTCAAATAGAGAAACAGGGATTGAAGAAAAGATCATTCAGAGGCTGCCTCACCCGGAGATCCACCCCATATTCAGTCATCAAACCCAAGTACTATTGCTGATGCCAAGAAGTGCTTACTGGCAGGAACCAGATAGAGATGCCTCCTCAGGGGCTCTGCCAGAGTCACATAGTTGCAAATTCTTAAAAAGTGAAATCATAGCACAAGGCTACTCCCGGTGGGACTCTGGGTGGCATTTGTCCTGTTCCTAGCTACTGCCAGTGGCTAGCAGTCCTTGATGTCCTTTGACTCATAGGTGTATCATCCCATCTCTGCTTCTAATACAAGCCATGTTGGATTAGAACCCAACAAAGTGTCTTTCTCTTAACTTGATTACATTTTTTAAAAGACTCTGCTTCAAAAAATGATTACATTCAGCAATTACAGAACTTAGGCCTTCAACATATGTATCTGAAGAATCATAGTCCAACCCAGCAATGAAACAGGAAAATATTTGCTATAAATTCTGCTTCATTTTCTTCCTTCCTTCCTTCCTTCCTTCCTTCCTTCCATCCTTTCTTTCTTTTTATTTCAAATGATCATTTTTACCACCAGCACTTCATGGACTTGGGCTTGTTAGATGGTCAGTCAATCAGAAGTCTGTTGTGCATTTGTAAAGATCTGAGTTTGGGTCTCCGGCACCCATGTAAAACTCAAGCACAGTGGCACGCATCTGCCACCCCAGTGCTGTGGTGGGAGACACACAGACAGGGGATTCCTGGACCTCATTGGCAGCCATCAGGCCAAACTAATGAGTTTCAGGTTCAGTGTAATCCTATATCAAAAAATAAGGTAGAGAGTAATCAAGAGAAATATGGGACATCAACTCCATCCCCCCTCACTCTCTGTCACACACACACATACACACACACACACACACACACACACACACACACATGCACGAACTCACGTGCACGTCTATAGACATATTACAGAGACAACACAATTGTTTTCAATTTAAAAAGAAAACTTTCATTTCTTTCTTCTATTTCAGATAGAAATTTTTACACCTTTTAAAAATGAGTGAAAATAGGGTGTTGGCAAGTATCTATTATGATAATATTGGCTATGTCTTTTCTCTTTAAGATCTACTTTTATGTTTCCGAGCATTTGGCCTGCCCATTCACTACATACACCTGGTATCCTTGGAGGCCAGTGGAAGCATCAAATCCCCCATCAGTAGAGTTACAGATGGTTGTGAGTCATCACATAAGTGCATGAGACTTGAACCTGATTCCTCTACGAGAGCAGAATGCTCATAAGTGTCACACCATCTCTCTAGCTCAATTTTCTTTTACATATTAGTATGATGTTTTCTGATGATTTGTGAAGGCTGTGAAAAAAAGCAGTGCTTATCCCACACCAGTTTCTGGGAGCCCTGATCTGTCTAGACTCAGCTCTGAGTCCCTTTTTCCTCCTCACAGTGAATTCTGCTTTCAACATGAAGAGTGATAACTGCAAGGAGACAAGTTAGCACACGAGAGCAGCTGTGTTTTATTGTCACTCGGATTGTGTCTGCAGCCAGCCAGAGCCCACAAACTACCTTTGCTACCACCCCTCAACTACACAGACCGGCAGCCCATAAACTGCCCATGAGCTTGCTGTAGGCATTATGGATCAATCAGTCCAAGTCATCTCTGATTAAAGTATTTTCAGAAGATTCATTTCATTTTTAATTTGTGGGGAGTGTGTGTGTGTGTGTGTGTGTGTGTGTGTGTGTGTGTGTGTGTGTGTCTGTCTGTCTGTCTGTCTGTCTGTCTGTGTGTGCTGTTATGTATACATGACTGCAGGTGCCCACAAAGGTCAGATGTTGGATTTCCTGGAGCTGGAGTTACACAATTAGTATTAGTGAGTGTCTTTCTAAGGCAAATTCCCCCTCATTATATGTCTAAGGGCGTCTATTCTCCATTCATAATGCAAATTTTTACTGTGAAGGACATACAAATACACACATCATTCACATCAAACGTCGTACTTAAAGAGGTATGATAGATTAAATGTACTTTAAAGATTAAGTTCAAATAATATAGGGTGTGGCAGAAACCTCAGGTGGCTTGACCTGACCTCACAAAAGTGACTTCTACTGTGGGATTTTATGAGGTTCTCCTACCTTTTTCATTAGTATTTTATTAGTTAGTTGCAGGGCCCCAAACACTATCCTGCAGCTTAGGGTGATCTTTTATATGCTTCTCCTATCTCATCATACCTTTTTAACCTTAATGTTTTCTGTTGGAGATGTCTACAAAGTGAAGATTTTGTAGACTGTGTTCCTTTGGTACAGTTTGTTATTTCCATTTGGCCTCTAGGTTTGCTTAAAATCAGGAGCAGAATCTATCAACTTGATCTGATTTAAATTTTACTCAGAGAGAAAAATCGTTCCATGTCTGCTGTGAATTCACTGTCAGGAGGCATAGGTCCTCTTATCTGTTTTCTTGTGACCAGCAACCATAGTTCTGGTTGACAGTGATTAGATTGTGATTTTTACATACTACAATAATGATGATGCTTCTATTTCATAATTCCCCTTTTTAAATATATGCCTGTGTCTGCCATTTATACTCTAATCAGTAGTTTATACAGAAAAGAGCAATGTTAATGTTCCATTTATTCACAAGACTTCAAAATAATAAACTTGCTTGCAGCCAACCATCAGACTGAGCATGGGGACCACAATGGAGGAGTTAGAGAAAGGACTAAAGGAGCTGAAGGGGTTTGCAACCCCATCAGAAGAACAACAATATCAATCAACCAGACCCCTCCTCAGGAGCTCCCAGGGAATAAACTACCAACCAGAGAGTACACATGGAGGAACCCATGGCTTCAGCTTCACATGTAGCAGAGGATGCCATCATCTGGCATCAATAGGAGGAGAAGCCCTTGGTTCTGTGAATGCTCATTTCCCCAGTGTAGAGGAATGCCAGAGTGTTAAGGTGGGAGTGGATAGGTGAGAGGGGGAGCATCCTTACAGAAGCAGGGGGAGGGTGTGGGAGTGGGAGAGGGCAGAGCAGAGAAAGGGGATAACATTTGAAGTGTAAATATATAAAATATCCAAAAATTGCAAAAAAAGATATGAAGGCATAAATTTTTCAACCTATTTTAAATAAATAAACATTCAACCTCTCCTCTAGCCTACTACCCACCAGAGGTAGTGGAAGAGAAAAGTTATTAGGACACATGGGAAGTTGACCTGTTCATAAATAGTTCATTCCAGTCCACTGGTCAGCCACCGCACATGAACCAGCAAGGGCAATTCAATCCAGAAGAAACCAGAAGGCTCAACAACCTGCCTGAGGCTGTGAAAGCATCAGGAGCCTAAGAAGTTCTTGGGTAAATTTCTCTCTGTGGCATCACAAGTTCAGCTCAGCAATGGGGTGTAAGGTGAACCAATACATGTGTGTTGTTAGTGAAGAAGAGTGAGGTGGGTCAAAGCAAACAAATTCTCAAGCTCCCACTGTCTGTGGGTTCTCATATATATTCCTCCTGAACATCATGTGTCCTTTCATGTGTTTGCTATACCAACATACTTCCACCTGTTTCTGGTTCAGGAGAACATACTTTCACCTGTGTGCCCTAGCAAAACATCATTTGACATTCCAAAGAAGCATAAAGTTTCCACCTCAAATATCCTGTAAGGCTAGTGTCCTGGCTGGTTTTGTGTCAACTTGACACAAGCTGGAGTTATCACAAAGAAAGGAGCCTCAGTTGAGGAAATGCCTCCATGAGATCCAGCTATAAGGCATTTTCTCAACTAGTGATCAAGAGGGGAGGGCCCAGCCTATTGTGGGTGGGGCCATCCCTGGGCTGGTAGACCTGGGTTCAATGATAAAGCAGGCTGAGCAAGCCAGGGAAAGCAAGCCTAAGTGACATCCCTCCATGGCCTCTGCATCAGCTCCTGCTTCCTGACCTGTTTGAAGTCCAGTCCTGACTTCCTTTGGTGATGAACAGCAATGTGGAAGTGTAAGCTGAATAAACCCTGTACTCCCCAGCTTTCTTTTTGGTCATGATGTTTTTGCAGGAATAGAAACCTTGACTAAGACAGATAGCTAATTTGTGTGTGTGTGTGTGTGTGTGTGTGTGTGTGTGTGTGTGTGTGTGTGTGTGTGTGTGTGTCAGCGTCCATGTGTTCACATCCTGTGTGCCTGTCCATGGGCAGACGTATCTCCAGTTTCAGGTAGCAGTTGAACAGAAATTCCAGATATCAACTGATAAAATGCATCTCTCTGGTTGAGTTGAGGCCAAAAACCTGGAATCTTGCTTCAAGATTCTAGGAGATGTTGAGTCTTCTAAAGCCAATTTTGGCTCAAGATTTTCCTGTGTCCCTAAACCTTTCTGCATGGTAGGCTAGGACCCTCCCATGCAAGCTTCCATTCCACCTTCCTTTACATGCAGTCATACTCAGTAGTCTGGGCCCTCTCCCAGGCCTCTGTGGATTTCTCTCTATATTTTCTCACACATAGTCATTTTCTCAACCCTGTGCACATTTAATCTTCTCTCAGCAGATCTGCAGTAGCACAGACATCAATATGAACTTGTATATTTGTGCCTATGTGGTTTGTTTGATTAGAGTCATTATCTTTGCTGCTCTTCACTCTGTATGGTGTCTGGTGAGAGAGTGATCCTTCCGTGAGCTCTAGCTCCTTTAAAAGGGGCCCTTTGGTCCATGCCTTTATTCTCGGCTAGAAGATGATATTCTGAGCTCATCTATTCATCTTGTACATTTCTGGCCCTAAACCAGGAACCAGCCATTTCTCTTAAACTCTCGTTTCCCTTAGCTGGCAGTAAATGCTATTTTTAGACCTATTTCATGAATAGTTTGAAGATTACCTATCTCCCTGTCTATCATGTCAACTACGTACATATACATCTTACTGTGGTGAAATAGCTCATGAGATCAAACCCAGGGCCAAAAACTTTCTACTTAAACTCTGCAGTCTTAAATTTGCAGCTCCTGCAATTCCTGGTTCTCAAAGAGTATGGGGTAATCAAATTGAAGTAACACATGTTTTTCATTGACTTTATGCCCCATTCCAAGCAGGCACAGTCAGAATAGCAATAGCAGCAATGGCATTGTCAGCAACAAATACATGCTTTAAATACATGCTTTAAATGTCCTTTTAAATAATTGTCTTAACTTTCGAGATGACAATTACATTTTCTCCTTCCCATTTCTCCCTCTAAAACCTTCTTGCTATCTTTTAAATGTATTGCCCCTGATTTTCTTTGTGTGTGTGTGTGTGTGTGTGTGTGTGTGTGTGTGTGTGTGTATGTGTGTGTGTGTGTGTGTGTGTGTGTGTGTTTGTATACAAACATATATATTCACATATACAAACATGCAACCTGCTTAGTCTATATAATGTTATTGACATGGGTATTTTCAGTGCTGACAATTTGCTACTGAATAAGCAATTTTATTATAATTTCAAAAAGAAAATGAAAAAAGTTAAGAATCATGAATTAATAGCTTCCAAACAGAGAAGAACACTATTTCTGTGTAGTTGTCTAGGTTCCCAGTACCAGGCATGATCTCCCTCTTGCTGAATGGGCTGTAAGTCCAATTAGGGAGCTTTTGGTTACTGCCAAGGTATGTGTGCCACTAGTACACCCTTAGTGTTATCATGCCATGCTGGTCATTGTTGTGGAGCATAAACATCACAGCTGGGTAAGGCTCTTGGTTTCTTGTCTCCTTTGGAAGTGTGCACACTGACTTCTGGTACCAGAAATGCTAGTTCTCAGAGAGGAGGTTTTCAGATCACTTCCAGTCCAAGGTTCAGTGTCTGAAGTAAATAATGTCTTTGACTATAGGAATTTACCTTCTAACTCAGACTGGTGACAACCAAGGGCAATTGCATTAGCTTGTAATATCTCGGAGGATCCTTCTTAACAACTTAAAAGATATTTAGATAATCTTGTTTTGGAGGAGCACTGTCAGCCCAGATGGAAAAGCTTCATTTAAAATATATGTATGTTCCACCCAGAGGGCCCGTGCGTGTGGACCAAATGCTCAGGCCATCTGCCACTGGGAACAGCAGAGATACAATTACACAGGCCTGGTGAGACTGCTCTTCGAGGAGCTGGGGCAGAGAGAGGTCAGGGTTGAGCAAGCAGAAAGCACACCCCCCCACACCCAACTGGTTCAGGGGAACAGGAACTCTAACACAGGAACTCAGTTTCCACCCACAGGGCATGTACAAGCAGACCAAACACTCAGGCCATCTGACACCAGGAACAGAGGCAATCCAGGGACACAAGAAAGGTACACAGGAGAGACGGGAACCAATCACTGACAACAAGACCACATATAATCACAGAAAACAAGATGGCAAGAGGAAAGCAAAAGACTTACCCAAGGGAAACCAAGACAACCTGGCAACACCAGAACCCAGCTCTCCCATCACAGCAAACAGCAGAATGCCAAACACTCTAGAAAAAGAAGACTCAGACCTGAAATCATACCTCAAGATGATGATAGAGATCCTTAAACAAGAATGGGAGGAAAAGCATAAAGAAATAGAAGCTTTTAAAAAGGAAACAAGAAAAACACTCAAAGAAATCAAAGAACTAGAGGAAAACGGAACCAAAGAGATGAAAGAATTGAAGAAGAAATTTAAAATGAAAATGGAAACAATAAAGAAAACATTAAAAGAGACACCCCTGGAGGTAAAAAACCTAAAAAAGAAATCAGTAGTCACAGATGCAAGCATTTCCAACAGACTACAAGAGATGGAAGAGAAAATCTCAGGGGCCGAAGACAAAATTGAAAACATAGAAAAAACAGAGAAGATGCAAAAGCCAAAAAGCTCCTAACCCAAAATATCCAGGAGATCCATGATACAATGAGAAGACCAAACCTAAGTATAATAGGAATAGAAGAGGGAGAAGAATATCAACTAAGAGGCACAGTAAATGTCTTCAACAAAATCATAGAAGAAAACTTCTCTACCCTTAAGAAGGAGATGATCATGAGCATAAAAGAAGCCTACAGAACTCCAAATAGAGTGGACCAGGAAAAAAATTCCTCCTGACACATAATAGTCAAAACACCAAGTGCCCAAAGCAAAGAAAGAATACTAAAAGCAGTAAGGGAAAAAGGTCAGGTAACATATAAAGGCAGACCAATCAGAATAACACCCGATTTCTCAACAGAGACTATGAAAGCTAGAAGATCCTGGACAGACATCATGCAGACCCTAAGGGAAAACAAGTGTCAGCCCAAGCTGCTATACCCAGCAAAATTCTCAATCACCATAGATGGAGAGATCAAGATATTCCAGGACAAAACTAAAGTTACACAATATCTGACCACAAACCCAGCACTACAACAAATTATAGGTGAAAAACCCAACACAAGGAAGGAAACTACATCCTAGTAAAAAGAGGAAAATACATAAGCAAGAAAACCAAAAGTGTGTTGGTTTGGTTTTGGTATTTTTTTGTTTACTCTTTTTTTTTTTTTTTTTTTTTTTGCTTTATTTTCATTTTGCTTCTTTGACTTTTAAGGTTGGGGTTGTTTATTTTGTTTGTTCATTTTTTTGAAGAATGAAGGTGGAAGTGTGGAGGAGTTGGGGAGTGAAAGGAATATGATAAAAATAAAATGTATAAAAATAAAAAAATTGAAAATAGGAGACAAGGGATGAATTGAGATGACCCAGAAGGCAACAGGAGCTGTTTTGCATAATGTGGCCACCTAAGTTTCATTCCTGGGACTCATAGGATAAAAGGAGGGAACTGAGTCCAGCAAGTTGTGTGATCTTCACATTCAGCCATGGCATGCACACACACACACACAACACACACACACACACACACACACACACACACACGTGGCATGAGGGGCAGACAGAGAAGAATGGAGGGAGAGAAGCAGAGAGAAAGGGAGGCAGGCAGGGAGGGAGAGAGAGGGAGAGAGGGGGAGAGAGGAAAAGAGAGAGCATTTAACTAGTCAATAGAACACAGATTTTCAACCAGTGAGTCTAAACTCCAAATGATTCCTTCACTCGGGTTGCCTAAGACCATCAGAAAACACAGATATTTTAAGTACAATTCATAACAGTAGCAAAAGCATGGTTATGAATTAGCTATGAAAATAATTTTATTGTTAGGGATCACCACAGTATGAGGAATTGTATTAAAGTGTTACAGCATTGGGAAGTTTGAGAATCACTCTAATAGAAGGTCTTTATTGCCAAACCCATCAGCCCAATCTGAGAGATGGAAGAACATTTATTTGAGTTCAATTTAAATGTTGTTTGGGGGAGAAAGAACCCAGTGCACATTTTGCTGCAGCCTTTTTCAACTTCTTGGTAGAATTGATGATCTGTTGAACCTTTCAGATACTCTTCCCCCAATAAAACTAGTTCTTGGTTTTGCTTCTGTTGTAAAATAAAACAAACAAACAAAATCCTTTAACTGTCATTGTCAAAGCATCTAGCCACTGTATGCTCTGCTCTCCGCCTGCTATCTGCCTTCTGAGCTTCTGCAGGGAGGAAGGTACGTTTAATAATCTCCTAAGGTATTTGCACCCATGTTTCTCTGGTAATATTATCTAAGGCTCATTCTCCATCCATGCATATGATAGTGTTCCTGAAAAATGTTCCCTAAGTTTTCTCCGCACTGCTGATGGATTGTTCCCTTGTACTTGAGAGTCACTTCACCCAGACATAAAGTCTTGGGCTCATTTACTTAAAAACCTAGTATATTGAAATCTATTTCTTTTCTTCTGGCATAAAGTTTAGCCCTTGAAAAGCCTGATTGTAATATAATCCCCTTCCTCCTCTTCTATTTTATATTCTTTGATTTATTTTTAAACCTGGATTCTCAACAAGCATTTTCCCCTTTGTTTAAAGTGGAACATTTCAGCCATATATCCTAAAACGGCTCCGGGTAGAATTTCCCAGGAATACAGAAGTCTTCCTTCGAGGGTTTCAAGGCTTTAAGGCTTGTTGATGTCTGTGGTATTCCTTTTATTCCTTTGTTTTAAGTTTCTCTTTTGATCTGAATGCTTTTGTTTTTGTCTTTCTTGTTTTTAGCTCCTGCAAAAACAAGAAGCAGTTTTCCACATAACCAACTTTCTCTCTCGACCCCTTGAAACAACTCCTTTGAAAACCATTGTTCTCTTCTGCACTTTTCACAGGAGGGTAGCCTTGTGATTATTTGCATCTGTCCTTTGGCTATTTATAAAATGGCGTTCCTTTGAGACGTCTCATCCCTGATGTCTCATCTTTCCTACCTATTTCCTTAACAGACAGTTTTCAAGTAGTAAGACATAGGCTTCATTAGTTCATATATTTTAAGTCTTTCTTTAAAATTCAAATCTGTAATTTTGTTTACCTTTTTCTTGTCCCTTTTTGCTGCTGTATTTTCCGTACTAGAAAATCTTTCCAATCGCTGACTATCTGAAATTGGTTCTCCCAAACCTTCATTGTGGAAGTGTGACTTTGAGTTCTGAAGAGCAAGGATTCATAGACTCTAACTGACATGGCCAAACTATGCTTCTCAGAACCCTTTCACTGTAGCTTTTGATTAGCATGGGGGTGTCTTGGAAGGAGCGAGTGAAGCTTACAGGTTTTGGTGTGAAAGAGTCATGCTCTATCTATCCCAATACCTCTTCAGCATTCTCAGTGTCTCCCTATAGATATATTTAAGTCAGATAACACCAGTATTAAAGGGCAAAATCTAACAGAGATCTCCATGCAAGTACAGACTACTGCATTTCAGATTGTTCTAACTCATTCTTGTTGACAATGCAGCTCACTCTCCTGACTGATTACCGTAACCATCCAATGCAGAGGCAGCACCCTGGCAAAAGCTGCCAGCCAGATCCAGGGAAGACTCTCTCTCTCTGTCTCTCAATCTCTCTGTCTCTCTGTCTCTCTGTCTCTCTCTTTCTCTCTCTCTCTCTCTCTCTCTCTCTCTCTCTCTCACACACACACACACTCACATTCACACAGGCACACACATACATGAGTTGACACACACACACTCACATTCACACTCTCACACACATACACACACACACACTCACATCCACATAGACACACACATATATGAGTGGACACACACATATACACACTCTCACATACACTCACATACACACAGGCACACATATACATGAGTGGACACACACACACTCATATTCATAATATTACATACATACTCATACACACTTCCTCTCACACACACTCACATACACATAGGCACACACATACATGAGTGCACACATACACCTACACCAAATGTTCTTCTTTTGATTGGAATGTCAACAGCTGTTGTTTTTTGAGACAAGATAGAAATCTTGACATTTGGATTTCTGAACAATTTAGACTCTCTTCCTGCCCTGTCTTAGCCCACTCTTTATTGTTATTATAACTAACTTAGAGCCGATTGTAGACTGGAAGATTCATAAAGAGAAGGGGGTTACTGTGGCTCACAATTCTGGAGGTCCAAGGTCACTTTTCTATAACTAAGCATAGCTGGCAGAGTTCTGAGGTGGAGCCGTGGAACATGGGCACACTTACCCCTGCCCTCTACTCGCCCTCCTCTTACTGAGCCACTGTCATTCAGCCATGTGCTCTGTCCTGCTGACCTCATGGAACTCCCCACCTCACAGAAAACCTTACTTCTAGCACCAGCACCAGATTAATTTCTCTCTCCATTTCTTTCTCCTTGTCCTCTCCCTCCCCATTCCCCTCCTCCTCTCCTCCCACTCCCTTCCTGTCTCTGTGTGCCTGTGTCTATCTCTGTGTCTGTCTCTGTCTCTCTCTGTTTCTCTCCATCTGTCTCTGTCTCTCTATCTCTGTCTGTTTCTGTCTTCCCCCCTCTTTCTGTGTGTTATGCACACAAGTGCCAGTCACTGCCTGAGTCTATAGTCAGAGGAGGATAATGGATGGCATGCAGTATCACAGGCTTCCTTACTCCATTTAGACAGAGTGAGCAGCCAGCAAGCCTGAGTGGTACTCCTGTGTCTGTGCCCCCAAAGCACTGGAGTCCCAGACAATGTTTTACAGTGGTGCTGGAGATTCCAACTCAGGTCCTCATGCTTAAGCAGCAGCCGTCACTCTTATCCACTGAGTCTTTTCTCCAGCTCCTACCCTCTTGATTCTGCACACGTGGCTTCGAGCACCAGGAGTTCTGGAGGAAGCAAATCTTTTTCAAAGCATACCACTGCCGTAGAGCAGCATCCAGTCTATCTGCCCGCCTCTGCTGTCCTTGCTCCCCTCAGTCTGAATGGTGTTCTCAACAGTTTCCCTTGGGTGTGGGCTTTATCCTGGAAAGAAGGTTGATCATTGTTACACATCCTGTGAGGACCTCCTCAGTTCTGCTCCAGCGTAGCCTGAGAACCTTCTGCCCGCACCTCATTTTGATTTTGTTCAAAGTGTAGTTTATTACAATATTCTTTTAGTACTAATTGTAGTTAACGTACGAAAGAGTGAGTTTCATTACAACATTTGAAAACATGTGCACTGGTTACATTTACCGCCCCAAATTTCACTTTTGGTGGCCTGCTGACATTTCTATAATATAACCATCACCAGACTTTCAACACAACTTGTGATGCCAAGGACAAAATAAAAACAAAAGATTCTTGTTCAGATAAGAAAAATGATAAAATAAAACCTTTTCTTCCCTTCTCTAGTCTCTCTCCCAACATGCCTGGGTGGATGGATCTTCTGCTGTTCAATGTGTTAGCTTTTCTCAGAAACATTCCTGTAGCCACGCCCCCCACCCCAGGCTCTAAACCTCAATCCATCCTCTGAATCCACTTGCATGTGTACACCCCATCCTGGGCTGCCTAGTGTCTGTCAGGTCCTTCTTTGGGGAGGTTCTGATTGTTAGGCAGATGCAGTGGGGGGTAGGGGATGGGTCTGAGAGTTCATCCTGGCCAAACAACAGAGGACTACACCATAACTGAACCAACAAGTCACTGGGCAAAATCAAAGATGAAATATTGAGGATAAATTTAAGCCTGCAGAAGTTCCATAGTAGCTGAGTGATTATTGCCAGTACGCACAGGCTCAAGCACTGAGACACACACACACACACACACACACACACACACACACGCACATGCACTCACGGGGAGGAGGAAAAAATAAAAAAGATATCTAGATAGCAGCTGCAGAACAATAGTTATTCAAAATACAGATCTTCCTCCAAGTGAGAGTCACCTACCGTCGTAGGAGAATTTTCCTGGGGAAATGTGAACACACACCTACTTACCCCATACGGGAAACACATGATAGATTAAAGAAATGATTCCACATGGAAGTTCATCTTAAGGTTGCATACAGAAGGTTGAAGGGTTACTTACAGTTAACAGAAAGACTCTAACACAGCTGAATCACAGGAAAGCCCACCCTATCCTGACTCAGAAAATGTGTATCCCTGGAACGCTCTGCACAATTGCAAGCGGCTCAGATATGGGATGTGAGAATCTCCTCCGGCAGACAGCTCACTGGCCAGAGAGATGCTTCTCTAAACTCTCCTCTTCTTGTTTCCCTTGTGAATCTTGTAAACTTCTGTGTTCCAGAACTTGAGAGCTTTGTCCACCTCTTGAGCTTCTTGTCACCAATTCCTCTAGGAATGGGTGTTTTGTTTCAGTTCACATACCCAAAATGTTGTGCCTGAATTAGTTCAGTTTTGTCCTTCTGAAGTACAAGGAGTCCAACGGGGAACCTCACACAAGTCCCAACACTGAGGCACACCTGTTCTGCACACCTGTTCTGCAGCTTATGCCTTTCCTGAAGTTCTTGAGATGCTGTGCATTCACCGCTCCTGCATTCAGCCGGGGGACAAAGGGGAAGCTTATTTGTGTGTCCTCTGCTGCAGCCAGATCCCAATTCATGTCACCCATGGCATCAAAGCCCACAATATGGATGTCCTTGGAAATACCAGAGCCACCAAAGCCACCAAGCCACAGCATGACTCCAGCCCCTTAAGAAGCACAGCACCAAGGCCATGTGGACTACTGTCCCAGTATGGTAAAGGACCTGAGGAGGGGTGGGAAGCCAGTGCTAGAGCAACCCCAAGAGGACTGCTTCTTGTACCCAGAGGACTTTGAAAGGATACCCAGCCTGATCCAATCTGGAAGAGGGAGATCGGAGTTAGGAACTGGGAGGATACTATAAAAACATTCAGCCTCAAGTTTACTCAGTTGACTTCCAGCTCTAGAATTTCTTCCAGTACAAATGGGATCTATCCTCTTGCCTTAACAATGCTTGGTAATTTTATTATCTCTGTATCTCGGCTCTTGCTTCATGCGCATCTGTCACTGTGGCTTTCTCTGTTTCTAAGGTTTCCACCATCTCCATGGATATTTCTCCATATCAGTCTTCAGCCTTTCTTGGATATATAATTTTTGTTTTGTCCATGAAACAAACTCTACAGTACCCTAGAGGACCACTCCTACAAGAGCTACAGGGCTTGTGTGGGATTCAAAGATTCCCACTCGAGGTCTGTATAACTGACTCAAAATTGCAGTGGAAAATTTAGAAGTGAGTATGACCTTCCAGGACCCAAGTAGTCTCATGAAGTGGGTCTCCCTCCTGCCCCTCCATCCATAACCAGCACAGCCAAATTCTCCCAGTAGTCACTCTTTACTTTCTCTGGGGGATGTTAAGGGCATAGGTGACTAAAAGCCATAGGGAATAGGATCTTCCTACCTCATACAGCCAAACAGATTTCTATCTTATAATAAAGGGGGTGGCCAGGCCTGTGGTTTACATGACCACTCATGAGCTGGCACTAAGGAATCAGTCACTCCTTGAAGGTGGGAGAACATTTATCCTAGTGCAAATGCCTGCACAACCTCTTTGCCTCAATGATGCTTGGGCAATGTTCCTTATGGAAGTATGAGCAAGATCTGTGAAAACTGCATTGTTAGATGGACTGCATCCTGACATGGGGATCAGACCCCCTGATCATCCCTTCTGAATTTCCCAAGTTTCTTGGTCTTGTACAGAGTGTCTTTGATTCTAGCACTTCTTTCTCTTGTTCACCAAGTTAGACATGCTTTCTCCATCATGATCCCATTGTCCCACATTTGTTGCCTGTCCTTTTCTGTTCATAAAAGCCCAGGAATTTTGGCTGCTTAGTTGCTTTTTTTTTCTTTAATCAATTCGACATAACGTTGAGGTGCTTGAGAAGAAAAAACCTCAATTGAGAAAATACATCCATCAGGTTACCTTGTATACAAATCCATGGGGACAACTTAATGATTGATGTGGGAGGACATCACACTGGGGACAGTGTGGCTCTGGCCAAGTGGTTATGGGCTGTATAAGAGTACAAGGCATAAAGAGCAAGTAAGTAAGCAGCATTCTTCTGTGGTCCCTGTTTTGATTCCTGCCCCCAGGTTTCTGCTGTGAGCTCCTGCCTTGACTTTCATCAGTGATGAAATGTAAGATGAAATAAACCCTTTACTTCCCAAGTTACCTTTGGTCATGGTGTTTATAGCAATGGCAAGCATCATTTGTTGACTCCTTCCCACTATAGTAACACAGACACAGATCCCAACACTTTCTGAGTTAATTTTAGAAATTTTGCTTCTTTTGTTGTTTTCTATGTTCAGTGTTGTCTAGATGACAAGGAATCAGATCCAATTTATGTGTGGCTAATATCTAAGAAGTTTTCCCAATCTCTATACCCTTCTTTAAATGACAGCCAGTTACCTCCTAATTGGGCAAAAATGTAACATGAATTTATAGGTTAACAATATGCATGCAAATCATGGATACTCTATGGAGAGTGGTTTCTGTTGTTTCTATTTCCCTTAGAGAAACAAACTTTCCCCCATCTCTCTCAGCCTGCTCTTATACCAAGCCAAGAGACATGTACTCTCTCATTAGTTATCACTAGTTCAAGCTATTATTGAGATGCTTTGGTACCCTACTCAGCTCTGCACAAAATGAGGGGTTGATTTCATTTGCCTCACCTGAAATAAAAGGATCTTAGCCCTCACATTGTGTCCAGATAAAAGAAAAAATTCTGTCTGTAAGATTGCAAGGGCTTCTCAACTTTGACCTACCCGTTTTTCAAATACAATTGGAGGGGAATTGGTGTACTTTCTGGAATGGAGTCATCAGAAATAACTGGGATAAGAATAGAATTGTCAAGAGCCAAAGCCATAGGCATGGGTAAGTGTAAATTAGTCTCACATTCGGAACCAATCGAAGGGATTTATCTTAGAATATGCTGACCTTCTCCTCCATTGCTAGGAGCAGCTTCCACTGGTACTAAAAAGAAAGATTGATGAAGGATTAGGCAATCCTCCATCAGTCTTGTTTTGCTTTACAGACAGAGAAGGAAGCCTCTAAGATTCTCTTGAGATTCCCCCATTGGTTTGCCTTCTGGAAAACTGGAACAAGATAAACTCCAAAGTACATAAGAAGAACGCTTTAATTTGTCCTCCATTCATTAATAGCCAGAGAAATCAGAAGACAAATCTTTTGTTTGGAGGGATGGTGTTAATTAAAGATACTTGGGCTGTAAGAGGAACTGTAATGGACCGAATACCAGACCCCTGATGCTACAGGCCTCAGAGATGAAGCAAGTCAAACGAAGTCAGGAAATAGTGATCCAATTCACAGGTAATTGTGGAAATTGCACTGCTCATTCCAGCTTGTGCCCCATATAGACTACTCCACATTAACTTTTTTCTATCATAAACAAACAAAGGGGAAGGTATCAGGATATGTTAAGCGTTAAGCCATTCAACTGAACTTTCCCTAGGGCAGACTAGACCACACTAGGTGTTCCTTGTCATAGGCTCAAGCTGTATCTTCAAATGGGTGAAAGAATGTGGGTAAGAGAATCAAACCCTACCTAAAATTTCTCTGTATTTACTCCTCCATTTCAAACTAGTTCTAAAATTCTCTTGAAGTTCCTATTCAGCTGCCTTCTAAAACACTGAAAACATTAGCCCCTCATGTGCCTGATCAATCACTTTTCCTGGAGAAAATAAACCTTTCATACAACTTAATCTCTTGTGTAATGTGTGTGGGGGGTGGGGGGCATTTATCAAGGCTTTTCTTGTTTGCTTCCACATTACCTGACTCCATCTGTAGGGATCGCCAAACTGACTGGATGTAAAGCTTTCAAAGAGCTGGTGATCCCATTTGATCATGGGTGTTCCCTGTCATACCTGACACTGTATAGAAAAAAATCATAGGGTCGCCTTTTAAACAAGACATTTGATCTTTTATCAGTCCCTGTCAGGTCTGGTGTGGGATACTGGAAAACAAGCATGTTAAGAGCATGCAGAGATAGAAGCCTGGTTTGTAAAGCTTTGAGGGGAAGAAAGACTCTCCTGTGGCCATTTATACAATATTTTGTGTTATGAATCTGTACTGCCTCATCAGCTGGAGCTGAAGAGTTAGCTGTGACTAACAAGAGACCTACAATTTACTGAGACAGTTGTTACTGGTTAACTGGAGCTGGGAAATTAGCAGTGATTAAAAGGAGACCAACATTATTGAGGTGAAAGCTTCTGGGAAGTATTTTTCTCAGTGTCAGCATATAGAACCTGTGGTCCAGATGGTGGCCAAGCTGTACCTCATGCCGGCAGCCAATGTGTAATACAGTAATGTGTAAAACTCTCCTGTATGTTACTGGTTTTGAAGACATGAACGGCTCATGGAAAGCTGCCAAGGATTTGAGCTGTGAAAGGCCAGCAGAGGTCGTCGGTGGATGTGCAGCCTTTGTTGAAATAGAAGTCCCAGAATTCTTCAATTATAGATAGAAACTGAAGCCTGTCATCATGAACCCAGGAAGGGTTATTGGTGAAGGTTTGACCCAGTTCCAGTGTATTCCAGTACCATGGTATGACTGCCAAGGACAGCAGCTGCTGTGGGCTGCAAATGGCAGGGCTGGAGAAATGAAGCCCTTTGCAGCCCATAGGTCCATGAGTCAGTTTCAGGACTCTGACTCTGATCTTCAAACTCTTAAAGTTTGTTTTTGTTTAGATTTGATTGTGACAGTGCCCTCATTCTTTCTTGAACTATGGGAGTGCTTAACATAATTTGATTTTGCAAGAACCCGCAGTTATGAGAATTTGGGATTTTAGAGAGACTATGTCATTTGGAGAAACTTTGAAAAGACTTTGGATGTTTTAAAGACATTGAACTTTTAAGGTGTTTGAAGTTTTAAGCACTGTGGGGCCTTTAAAAGTTGGAATGTTTCATATTTTGATTTTTAATATTAACATGCCATCTTGGGGTCAAATGAGATAGGAAAGGTGATAGACGAGTAACTGATGTGTTTGTGTGTCACGTTGACAATGGATCAATTAAACTGACTTGTTTTATGTCATCTTGACACAAGCCAGAATTATTTGGAAAGATAAAACTTCAATTGAGAAAATGTTCCTACCAGTTTGTCCTGGATGGCATCCTGTGGATTGTTCTCTTGGTTGGTTTTCAGGACTCTTTTTAAAATAAACACTCTTAACACTCATGAGAGTGGAAGAAAGGTGCTACCACCAGTGAATCAAACCAGCTTGTTCCTTAAAGGCCTCAGTATTGGGTCAAATGTGGGTTCTCATTTTATTCTCTAAAACTACAAGATGAAGCAAACAAGCAAGATTTTGCAGAGGATACATGGCTTAGCACGTTGTTGAGGGCAACTTTCTTTCCATTGTTTAATCAATTCTACTGGGTCATTTTTTTTCCAGGTACCAAGTAAAGTCCTGCTTGGCAAATAGGCAGTACAAACAGTATTCAAAGTAAAACTAAATCAATTCGTCCATATCTAATAACTGATCTTTTCTATCCCATTCCATTTCAGTCAATTATTGATATAGCAGAATCCTGACATGGTTAACTATATGTTGTGTTCCAAGTGGGTTGGTGGTGCTGGGTGCTCTAAGAAAGTAAGCGGTAAAAGCTACAAGGAGAAAGCCAGTAATCAGATGTTCTCCATGGTTTCTGCTTCATTTCCTGCCTCTGAGTTTCTGCCCTAACTTCACTGAGTTATGTGCTATAAGCTGTATGATGAAAAAGCCCTTTCCTCCCCAAGTTGCCTTTGACTGTCTTTATTTATTACAGGAAGAGAAACCAAGACAGGTTAGAAGTGAAGGATCCATTATGTGGCTATGAGAAAGTCATCATCTATACTAACTGAAAACTTTCTTGTTGGCTGCGTTAAGGTCACCATGCTTCTGTCAGGAACCCCTCACCCACAATCGATAAGCAAGCCCCAAAATTGATTCTCAGGATGAACTCTGCTGAAATTGAAATTTGGCTTGTCAGTTGCAGTCATGGGTAGTCCCCTCAGTAGATAAAAAGTTCTTATAACAGATGGCAAATTTGCAAATATTCCTCATGCCTCATGCTATTAACGAAGAAAACCAGTAGGTAAAACAAAGTGTAAAAAGAATGTAAAGGTGGATGTGTCTGTCCTGAGAAGGATTTCTGTATGAGGATTAGGATGACTGCACATTCTAGAATAGAAAGATGAATTTGACAGCTTATACAGACCACTAACTTGTGAACATTAAATGTGAATGTTAAAGTTATATAAAAGATGAGACTTTGTGGGGGCCAACAAGGGGCCTCCATTTGTGGTGCCTGTACCAGGAACAGCTACTCCCAACCCAGCGAAGGCCTACGGGTTTGAAAGAAAAACACAAGCCCATTATTCCTGTCACCAGAAAGTTTACTCCATCTTGAACTGCAGCCTCTCACAACTGACTGCAGTCACAGTAATACACACTCAGGTAACTACAGGGGAGGTATGCAAATTTCCTAGGTGCTGGGTGGAAGAGTCACCCCCTAGGACAGAAGTCTGCAACCTGAGGCAACTGGAAAACAAAAATCCAGGTGTGGAGTGGCTTGTGACTGGGTGGGTATCTCTCTCCCTCTCCCAGAGTCCGGGCACAGCAAGCCGGCAGTGTAGCTAACCCTAAGCAGATTGGGGTTGGCAACAAGACTTGGTGATGGTGTATATGATACTTAGATTTGTATGGTCAAATTTCAATACACTCGGACTAGAGAGATGGCCTACTGGTTAAGAGCATTAACTGCTCTTCCAAAGGACCTGTGTCTTAGGATTTCTATTGCTGCAATGAGACACAGTGACCTTAACAATACCTATAAGGAAAATGTTTACAGGTTTAGAGGTTTGGTTCACTATCATTATAGCAGCAAGTAGGCAGACATGGTGCTGGAGAAGGCTCCCAGAGTTCTACATCTGAATAAGTAAGCAGCAGGAAAAAAAATAGAAAGAACCACTAGCCTGGCTTGAACTTCTGAAACTTCAAACTCAATCCCCAAACATACTTCCTCTAAAAAGGCTACACTTACCCCAATAGTGCCACCTCTCCCAATAGTGGCACTCCCTGGCATTCAAATTTATGATCTTATAGGGAACATTGCTATTCAAACTACCACAATCTGAATTCAATTCCAAGTACCTGCATGATGCCTCACAGCCATCAGTTGTTCCAGTTCAGTTCCAAGGATATCCTATACCTTCTTCTGGTCTTTACTGGACATGGTGTGCAGACATATATACAGAAAAAACACCCATACACATTGTGGTGGTTTGAATGAAAATGGACACTATAGACTCATAGGGAGTGCCATTATTTGAAAGTATTAGGACGTTTTTGGTCTTTAGTGAGTGTGACCTTGTTGGAGGAAATATGTCACTAGGATTGGCTTTGAGGTTTCAGAAGCTCAAGCCAGACCCAGTGACTCTCTCCCTCCCTTCGCCCTCACTACCTCCCTTCCTTCCTCCCTCCCTCCCTCTCTTCCTGCTGCCTGCTTACCCAGATCTAAAACCCTCAGCTTACTCTTTCTCCAGCACTGCCTATATGCCAATATTGCTTCCAGGCATGACAGTAATGAACTAAACCTCAAACTTCTGAATTGTAAGCTGGTACGAATTAAATGCTTTCTTTTATAATAGTTGCTGTGGTCACAGTGTCTCTTTACAGCAACAAAGATACACACACATATGACTACATATAAAGATAAAATATTCAGTACATTAATGTGCAGCTTAAATCAATAGAGTTCCTGGTCTTCTCTTCCTAAGCATTACAAAGACTTGCATATATGTGCAAGAACAAGCCTGAACATATAATCAAAGTTTATTTAAAAGTGTTTTTACCCAAGATTCATGTAAACATTATACAAAAGTTAAAAGTGCCCAGCAGAACTCCATGAATTTGAGGCCAGCTTGGTCTACAATCAATTTCTAGGCCAATCAAAGAATACACACTGAAACCTTGTCTCAAAAAAAAAAAAAAAAAAAAAAAAAAAAAAAAAAAAAAAGACATAATAGATTGGTTTGACTTACCATCTGAGTATTGAATAGGCATCTTTGGAGTCTATTCTAATATGGACAAAGGAATTAAAATGGACAGAATATTTTTTTTCACTCCAAGGGCAGCTAGTTCCCAGAGGAATATAGGAGGTCACTTAAAATGTCGTATACCATAGTCAACCAATACCTTTGATTTATTTTCACATAGATTGAGCAACTAATAAGTTGTGGGGGGCACTAAAGAGGCCCTTGAGAACCAATATCCAGTCCTTGACAGTACAAAGTAATTCTTTCTGGCCACCTGAGTGGTATTAAACATCTATCAGAAAAGTATAACCAAGGACTAAAAGTAATTGATATGTTTTCTTAGCAGTCCAAAGGATCACATTCCCCAGACATTATGAGATTGTTATTGAGACAACTATTTCTCACTAATGATTTTCTGCTTGATAAGAAAAATACTGCCCAGCAACAGGACTCTGTGCCCTTGGTTCAACTAAGCACTGAGGACCTACCTACGGCTGAAGAAAGCAAGCCCATCAAAGGTGTAAATATACCTGTTTTCTACAGAACAAATTTCTACAGAACAAAATCCAATGAGACTGCATTTCTGTCTTAGATTCTACGTGGAAAGATGACAGCTGGTTTTCCTTCTAATGAGACTGGGGTGCTCACTTCTCTCAGGATTGGCTTCTTCTGTCCACTGCCATCAAGAATTATATTTGGACTTTGGTGTGTAGTTCAGCCTGTTGTACAGTTACAGTTCATCTTGCTAAACAGGATTTACATCAACTATGATGCTGGGAGTTATCTTCATTAACCTTGTCTCCCGGTGTTTCTCAGGAGGCTGTGATAAAAGAGGTACAGTGGCTGGACTTCAGTCAACTACTGACATGAAGCTTTTCAAACTCTTGAGTCAAACCAGTGGCCTTCTCCAAGGTGTAAACCTCACAATAGACAAAGCTGGCAAGAAAATCGCCAGTCTTTCCAGTGCCTATGGTGAGCCCTGAAGATTGTTTCTTGTTGTAGTTGTAGTTGTGGTGAATATTTTTCTTGCCTTTTCTCATCATCTAATGGGTGGAGGGGAGCCTCCCAAGCATCTTTGAAATTATGGTATCAATGAAATTATTGTTATTCCAACAGTCTTACTCCCTTAATGTATAGCTCTTACATCACTTGCATAGCATGCTTTAAGTGCACAGGCTATTGACACATGATTTTCCTGTGCTCTGGATCTCCACCAACTCTTAAGTTCTATCACAGATTTCTAGATTAGCCATGAGGAGTCATCCCCAGGGTCTCTCAGGTCAATACCCTAAGATAGCACCTTCTCTCAGCATTAAGCATAATACCATTCCACTCTCAAAGGCATCTGGAGTAAATCTATGAAATGAAGAACTGAGTGAGCAAGTGCTTGTCTACTCAAGTTGGCCATAGAGCAGTTGAATAGTTGATGGCTGGGTTCCTGGCCTTAGCATCTAAGCCTGTGTTTACAGTGGCTCTGGCAAATCCTCAAAGATCAGAGCTGGGGCCAACTTGGGTTAGAAATAGAAGAGGGCTGATATCCAATCCCCCATCCCCAGTGACTGCAAGTTCCAGTGTCAGGTAAGTGAGCACTCACTGCTTGCTGCGACATGGCTCCAATCTTTATGGAAGATTCTGGTTCCACAAGAAGCCCAGTTTAGAAGCCATGTGGACCCAAACTCTGAGGGCCAGGAGCTCAGCACCAGTGGGCTGTTTCTTGTCTGTGAATAGTTTTGCAGTTGCACACAATGGAAAGAAAAAGACCACTAGTGAGAAAGGAGAGCCTGATAAGAGGGATCCACAGCTGGGGCCAAGCAGGATAGAGAGGAAGTTGGAAAAGAAAAGGACCTCTAGGAACTAATGTACTCCAGTACCAAACCCCAGAGTAGTCTCCTAGATCTGCTCCTTCCCATCCCAATAGAAGGCATTTGTTTGTTTGTTTGTTTGTTTGGTTGGTTGGTTGGTTGGTTGGTCGGTTGGTTGGTTGGTTGGCTGGTTGATTTTTTGCTGTAATGGTTTACCATTTTTGCCTCCTTTGCATCTGTCACTTTTTTATTTCTCTGCCATTGACTTTCACCATCTCCCAAATATGATACTTTTGCATCCTTTACATCTCAATCATGGGTCTTTCCCAGATGTACAATTTTTTCTTAGTCTTACAAAAGAAACTTGGTGGTACCCGTAGAAGACAAACAATCTTCATATATCCCAAGACCCCTTGCATCAGTCTCAGACCCCTAGACACCAACTATGCCCTATACTGAAGCCATAGATGCTTTGGGTGGGGTGGTGTCAGTGATTCCTCATGTTCTAAGACCTCAGGAATTCCACTGTCAGGTTTTACAGTTGACTCTGAGGGATGGTCGCTTTGCATATCCATGGGGAGCCAGTAGTCTCAAGGATGGTACTGAAGCCTTTGCAGTCTTCCCAGATCTAGATAGTTATCATGGTTACACATTGATTTCTATGTCAATTGTCATTGACCAGGATTATTCAATTTAACAGTATTCACAAAGCTCATGACCCATCTTTCCAGGTAACAGAGTTTTCTATGGGGCCTCCTGCTTCTGCCTTTCTAGATTACTTAGCCAGCTGTACTTTTATCTGCCTTGTAACCTTTATATACATTTGTAAGTTCATATTTATCTCTTATTGTCTTTCTATGTATCTAGACTACAAGATTTAAAATTAATCCTTGAATACTGCCTTGGGTTGAATTTGAGATTTGTAGTATTAATCCGATTGGGGCAATTATAACAACAGCTAAAATAATTAGATTATAATGGGCTTATTTAGGCTCTGTTTTAGAGGTCCATGGCCACCTGCTTGCCTTAACTTAGGCTCATGACAGGACATCATGATAGGAAGTACTTCCACATTTGTACCTGTCCCACTATTTGTTAATTGGTTTATTAGTTTTACTTGTTTGTTTTTTGAGACATGGTTTTGCTCTGTAACCCTGGCTGGCCTGGAACTCACTGTATAGACCAGGCTGGCCTTGAACTCACAGAGATCTGCCTGCATCTGCATCCTGGGTACCTAGATTAAAGGTATACACCGCTACACCTGGATATGTTTGCAATTTGGTTAACATACCCTTAGTTGTGTTTATATTTATTTGTTTATTCGTTTATTTATTTATTTATTTTTATTAATGATATCCCACTTTCCAGTTACCCTTCCACCAAGCTCCCATCTCACTTCCAACTCCCCTTTGTTTGTATGAGTGCTCCTCCACCCACTTACACTCTCCTGCCCACCACTCCAACACCATCCTATGCTGGGGCATCAAACCTCCCCAGGGCCCAAGGGCCTTCCCTCCCATTGCTGTCAGGCAAGGCCATCCTCTGCTACATATGGAACTGGAGTCATGGATTCCTCCAGGTACACTCCTTGGTTGGTGGTCCAGTCTCTGGGAGAACTGGGTGGTCAGGCCAGCCTATGTTGTACATACCATGGCTGTCCTTTTATATCTGGAGTACCTCACTCAGGATATTTTCTAGTTCCATCCATTTGCCTAAGAATTTTATGAAGTCATTGTTTTTAATGCCTGACTAGTATCCCATTGTATAAAAGTACCACATTTTCTGGATCCATTTTTCTGTTAAGGTATGTCTGGGTTGTTTCCAGCTTCTGGCTATTAAAATAAGGTTTCTATGAACATAGTGGAGCATGTGTCCTTGTTAGATTTTGGAGCATCTTTTGTGTATATGCCCAGGAGTGGTATAGCTGGGTCCTCAGGTAGAACTATCTTCAGAGGAAACACCAGACTGAATTTCAAAGTGGTTTTACCAGCTTGCAGTCCCACCAGCACTGGAGGAGTGTTCCTCTTTTTCCACATCCTCACTAGCATCTGCTGTCACCTGAGTTTTTGATCTTAGCCATTCTGATTTGTATGAGGTAGAATCTCAGAGTTGTTTTGATTTGCATTTCCCTGATGACTAAGAGTGTGGAGCATTTCTTTAAGTGTTTCTCAGCCATTCAAGATTCCTTGGTTGAGAATTCTCTATTTAGCTCAGTACTCCATTTTTAAATAGAGGGTAATTTGGTTCTCTATTGTCTAACATCTTAAGTTATTTGTATATATTGGATATTTGTCCTCTATCAGATGTAGGGTTAGTAAAGATCTTTTCCCAATCTGTGGGTTGCCATTTTGTTCTTTTGATAGTATCCTTTGCCTTATAGAAGCATTTCAATTTTATGAGGTTCCATTTATTAATTCTTGATCTTAAAAATATAATCCACTGGTGTTCTGTTCAGGAGAGTTTCCCCTGTGCCTATGTGTTTGAAGTTCTTTCCCACTTTCTCTTCTACTAGTTTCAGTGTCTCTTGTTTTATGTGGAGGTCCTTGATCTACTTGGGTTTGAGCTTTGTACAAGGAGATAAGAATGGATTGATTTGCAATTTTCTACATGCAGACCACCAGTTCAACCAGCACCATTTGTTGAAAATGCTGTCTTTTTACCACTGAATGTTTTAGTTTCCTTTTCAAGTGATCATAGGTGTGTGGGTCCATTTCTGGGTCTTCAATTTTATTCCAGTGATATACCTGCCTGTCTCTGTACTAATATAATGCAATTTTATCACTATGACTGTATAGTATAGCTTGAGGTCAGAGATGGTGATTTCCCCAGAAGTTCTTTCATTGTTGAGAATACTTTTCAATATCCTGAAATTTTGTTATTCCAAATGAGTTTGAGAATTGCTCTTTCTAACTCTATGAAGAATCAAGTTGGAATTTTGATGAGTATTGCATTGAATCTGTAGATTGCTTCCAGCAAGATAGCCATTTTTACTATATTAATCCTGCCAGTCTATGAGCATGGAAGATCTTTCTATCTTTTGAGGTCTTCAATTTCTTTCTTCAGAGACTCAAATTTCTTGTCATATAGATCCTTCACTTGCCTGGTTAGGGTCACCCCAAGGTATTTTATATTATTTGTGACTATTGTGAAGGGTGTTGTTTCCCTAAATTCTTTTTCATCCCTTTTATCCTTTGATTAGAGAAAGGCTACTGATTTGTTAGAGTTAATTTT
The DNA here is from genome assembly GCF_963924665.1 of Micromys minutus. NCBI lineage: Eukaryota > Metazoa > Chordata > Mammalia > Rodentia > Muridae > Micromys > Micromys minutus. Next base: position 65,304,277 of record NC_137972.1, read on the forward strand.
ATATACAGACACTTTGCCAAAGTTCTTTATCATTTGTAGGAGTGCTCTGGTAGAATTTTTGGGATCACTTATGTATACTGTCATATCATCTGCAAATAGTGATATCTTGACTTCCTCCCTCCCAATTTGTAATCCTTTGATCTCCTTTATTGTCTAATTGCTCTGGCTAGAACTTCAAGTATTATATCAATTAACTTAGGAGAGCTGTCTTTATTGATGACATGGATATAAAATGTTGCTATTATTCTTGAAATGTTCTAAAGTGTCTTCCTTAGAGACAAGCAAAGGGTAGCTGGGACAGCACAGTAGTAATATGCTGGCCCAGCATGCACTACAGCCTGGCTTTGATCTCTAGCATTACAAGGAAACACATGTAATTACCAGCAATTGCACTCCTCATGGATGTCTTTTTAAAAATTAGTTTCTGTTGCTATGATGAAACGTCATGGACAAAAGTAACTTGGAGAACATCACCTTATGACTCTTAGATCACACTCAGTCGTGTAGGGAAATAGTGCACATAATCAAGCAAAAGCCATGGAGGACTTCTTCTTATTATTATTGTGTTTGTTTGCTTGCTTCATCCAGGACCACCTGCCCAGGAGTGCCATGGCTCCCTTCCACATCAACCATTAATAATAATAATAAGAAGAAGAAGAAGAATAAGAATAAGAACAACAACACAGGTTAGCTTGCCTCTGAGCCAACCTCACAGAGGCATTTTCTCAATTGAGGTTCTCTTTGCTCCAATGAGTCTATGCCCGTGTCAAGTTGACACAAACCAGCCAGTAAACATTTATTTCTAATAAATGAAACCTTATGTTCCATAATAACATAGGTGTTCATAGTTATACTGGAATTATTTTAAAATACTACACTGGAAACAACCTAAGTGTCCTCCGGTGCGGAAATGGTAAAATGAAATGTGACATATCTATGCTATAGATTGAGGTCATCGATGTCTTTTTTCTTTTTTTAAATTTTAATCTATTGACCAGTACACGACAATTTGGACAGATTTCAAGGGAATTATGCTGACTATACAAAAGTACAACCTCTAGAGATGAAATTCTGATTAATTCCCCTTATATCTTATCTTTTAAATCACTTAATCATGAAAAAAAAAAGAGACAGACCAGTGGTTGCCAATTGTTAGGGATGCAGGAGTCATAGATGGGGGGATGGGAGGGCAAGGCTACCACAGGACAGCTTGCAGGCTCTGGAGGGATGCTCTGTGCCTTTGGTGCTGAAGTGAACACCTAAGCTTGTACATGTGACCGGACTGTATAAGAGCATACACAGTCCACACACGCACACAAATGGGTGCATATATGTAGACAGAAATCAAATGAGTGAGTTTTCTCTTAGTGTCTGTCGCCTGGGTATATGGAAACACAGTTAGGGGACCTGTCAAAGAATGTGCAAAAATTTGTTTTACAGTTTCATATAAATCCAGAAGTTCTTCCAATAAGTTTATTTTATAAGTGTAACCTTTGCTAGAAAGATTTTTTTTTAATTTTCTTTGGCTCATATTATTTCATGAGGCTGATATTATGCGTTGGTTTTCCCCTTTTATAAACAAGGGATGAGTCTATAAGTTCCTTAAGATCACAGTTAGTAAGTACAATCTGAACTTAGGAAACTTCATTTTTCTACTTTCTCATACGTCCAGATAAATTCAATTAAAATGAATACATTCTAAGTAGATTTGGGATGTTACACAATTCTACTTCTTTTTTTTTTTAACTTATTCACTGCCCCCCTCCCAATTACCCCCTCTTGTAATTCTTCCTCCCTCCCTCTCTCCTCCTCTGTGCATGTGGGGGCCCCCTGGGTATCTCCTGGGAATCTGCCACCCTGTCACATCAGTGAAAGAATTTTTTCAATATGAAGATTTCATAAATGGCTTTTGTTAGATTATCCTAAGTATTTGCAGATTTCATGCCTACTATAAACCCAATCTTCTATTATATTTTCTTACTGGTTATTACTGGCTTGGAGGAATGCAATTTATTCTTATGACTTCTTTGACTATTAAGTAATTTTGCAAGATTAACTAATTTGTTCCATGGATTATTTTCCATGGGCTATAAGTTCATATAACACTGAATTTTTAATGCAATTTTAATGAACATACCGAGAAAAGCAAGTGCCTGTCCTCTATCTGTTCAGCTGCAGGTTGCACTGGGATATTTCCTGATATAAAAAGAATCTGATGGGAAATCTTCCCGGATGTGTTCTGGTTTCCTGGGATAAACCCTACATGGTCATTCTGTTTTAATAATTTTAAATTGTACTATTGGGTTTAATTAGCTAACCCCACAACTCCGGTTTCTGAATGATGTAAACCCATGAAATCGGTTTGTCATTTTCTTCCCTTGTAATTTATTTGTTCTGTTTTGGCACCGATGTTATTAACTCATAAAATGAGTTTGGAAGTTTGTTCTCAAGTTCTATTTTCTGTAACATACTGCACCAACTCAGAATAACAAATTCCTTGGGGAGGCACCAGCATTTTCCCACATGGCACTCTCCGGATCGGAGGCCTATTTGGGTGGAAGGAGAATTTGACCATTGTCTTCATATTTCCACTGTTGGTCTTCTTTTGTATCAAATTTGGTATTTTAAGTTTTTTTTTTTCAGATAACTTTCCATACTGTCTAACCTTTTAGACTGAAGTTCTCTATGGTTTAGTTTGAGTCTTAGTATTTAATAATGTTAAATTAAACTTCTTTGTAACATCAGTGGGAGGGGAGCATTTGGTCCTATGGATGCCCCAGAGAAGGGGATGCTAGAGGGGAGAGGCAGGAGTGAGTGGGTAGAGGAGCACCATCTTAGAGGCAAAGGGGAAGGGTGTAGGGTGGGGGTTCGTGGAGGGGAGGCTGGAAAGAGGGTCAACATTTGTAATCTACAGTAGTAAAATAATTAGTAAAAATTAAGATAAAGGTAGTATTTAGAGGAAAAAACATCATAAATTTACCAAATATTTCACTTTTTTCTTTTTTTTAACAACTTTATTTTACAAAACAAAGATAAATGTACAGATTTTAAGCATTTTTTGCACAAAATTATACAATACATTTTTGTCAGTACTTGTTTTTTTTTTTTTTTAAAGGTTTGATGGTGTGATAAAGATCCCACCAGTAACAATGAGCATAAAGTACATGTAAAACAAGATGCAACCTGGAAATAGTCAAAGTTTTCTTGGTGTGTAAAGATTTTTTTTTACAATGAGCAGACAGTACAGGTATTACAGGGTATACCCCGGAATTTGTCAATGTGTTCTGGGTGGGTAAAGATTGAGAATGACTATTTTTTTTTTTGTTTTGTATTGTTTTCTTTTTTTCTTGGACTTCATACAGTCTGTGAGTTGTTTCTGGGGCAATGCGAGCTCTGCGGTTAGCATCCCACTATCAGTGACTGCATATTATGTCTGTTCTTTTGTGACTGGGTTATCTCACTCAGGATGATATTCTCTAGATGCAGGCATTTTCTTAAGAATTTGGTTAAGTCATTGTTTCTGGTGGCTGAGTAGTGTTCCATTGTGTATATGTACCACAATTTTTGTACCCATTCATCTTCTGAAGGACATCTGGGTTCTTTCCAGCTTCTGGCTATTATAAATACAGCTGCTATGAACATTGTGGTGCATATGTCTTTGTTGTGTACTTAAGTGTCTCTGGGGTATATGTCCAGAAGTGGAATAGCTGGGTCTTCAGGTAGTACTATGTCCAATTTTCTGAAGTATCACCAGACTGATTTCCAGAGTGGTTGTATTAGTTTGCAACCCCACCAACAGTGGAGAAGTGTTCCTCTTTCTCCACAACCTCGCCAGCATCTGTTGTCATCTGAGTTTTGGATCTTGGCCAATCTGACTGGTGTGAGGTGGAATCTCAGAGTTGTTTTGATTTAAATTTCCCTGATGGCTAAGGATGTCAAGCACTTCCTCAGATATTTCTCAGCCATTTGATATTCCTCAACTGAGAATGTTTTGTTTAGCTCTGTACCCCATTTTTTAATAGGGTTATTTGATTCTCTGGTGTCTAGCTTTTTGAGTTCTTTGTATACCTTGGATATTAGGCCTCTATCTGATGTGGAGTTGGTAAAGATCTTTTTCCATTATGTTGGCTGCCGTTTTGTTTTTTGACAATTTCCTTAGCCTTACAGAAACTTTGCAATCTCATTAAGTCCCATTTGTTAGTCTTTGACCTTAGAGCTTGAGCCATTGGTGTTTTGTTCAGAAAACTTTCTCCTGTGCCTATGTGTTCTAAGGTTTTCCCTACTTTCTCATCTAATAGTTTCAGTGTATCTGGTTTAATGTGGAGATCTTTGATCCACTTACACTTGAGCTTTGTAAAAGGAGATAAGAAAGGGTCTATTTTCATTCTTTTGCATGCTGAGTGCCACTTGGACCAGCACCATTTGTTGAATAGGCTGTCCTTTTTCCATTGAATGTTTATGGCTCCTTTGTCAAAAATCAGGTGACCATATACATGAGGGCTCATTTCTGGATCTTCTATTCTATTCCATTGATCCACATGCCTATTTCTGTACCAGTACCATGCAGTTTTCAGAACAATTGCCTTGTAATATAGCTTGAGGTCAGGGATAGTGATTCCCGCAGATGTTTTCTTGTTGTTGAGGATGGATTTCAATATTCTAGGTCTTTTGTTATTCCATATGAAATTGCACATTGATCTTTCCAATTCCATGAAGAACTTGGTTGGAATTTTGATGGGGATTGCATTGAATCTGTAGATTGCTTTTGGTAGGATGGCCATTTTTAAAATGTTGATATTTCCAATCCATAAGCATGAGAGATCTTTCCATTTTCTGAGATCATCCTCAATTTCCTTCTTTAGAGGTTTGAAGTTCTTGACATACAGGTCCTTCACTTGGTTAGTTAGAGTCACACCAAGGTATTTCATAGTTTTTGTGACGATTGTGAAGGGTACCTTTTTCCTACTTTCTTTCTCCACATGTTTGTCCTTTGAGTATAGGAAGGCTACTGATTTGTTTGAGTTAATTTTGTATCCGGCCACTTTGCTGAACTTGTTTATCAGCTGTAGGAGTTCTCTGGTGGAATTTTTGGGGTCACTCAAGTACACTATCATGTCATCGGCAAACAGTGATGTTTTTATCTCTTCCTTTCCGATTTGTATCCCCTTGATCTCCTTTTGCTGTCTAATTGCTCCAGCCAGGACTTCCAGTACTATGTTGAATAGGTAGGGGGAGAGTGGGCAGCCTTGTCGAGTCCCTGATTTTACTGGGATTGCTTCAAGTTTCTCGCCATTAAGTTTGATGTTGGCTGTTGGTTTGCTGTATATTGCTTTTATTATGTTTAAATATGGACCTTGGATTCCTGTTCTTTCCAGGACTTTTAACATGAAGGGGTGTTGAATTTTGTCAAATGCTTTCTCAGCATCTAGTGAGAAGATCATGTGATTTTGTTGTTTGAGTTTGTTTATATAATGGATTACATTGATGGATTTCCTTATATTAAACCATCCCTGTATCCCAGGGATGAAGCCTACTTGGTCATGATGAATGATTGTTTTGATGTGTTCTTGGATTCGGTTTGCAAGGATTTTGTTGATTATTTTTGCATCAATGTTTATAAGTGAGATTGGTCTGAAGTTCTCTTTCCTTGTAGGGTTTTTGTGTGGTTTAGGTACGAGGGTTATTGTAGCCTCAAAAAATGAGTTGGGTAGTATTCCATCTGATTCTATCTTTTGGAATAGTTTGGAGAGTATTGGTGTTATATCCACAATAAATGTCTGATAAAATTCTGCATTGAACACGTCTGGACCTAGGCTTTTTTTGGTTGGGAGGCTTTTGATGACTTCTTCTATTTCTTTAGGTGTTATAGGATTATTTAGATGGATTACTTGATCCTGGTTTAGCTTTAGGATCTTGTATCTGTCTAGGAATTCGTCCATTTCCTCCAGATTTTCCAATTTTGTGGAGTATAAGTTTTTGTAGTAGGATATGATGATTTCTTGAATTTCCTCAGTTTCAGTTGTTATGTCTCCACTTTCTTTTCTGATTTTGTTAATTTGTATACTCTCTCTTTGCCCTCTAGTTAGTCTGGCTAGGGGTTTACCAATCTTGTTGATTTTTCTCAAAGAACCAACTCTTGGTTTTGTTGATTTTTTCAATGGGTTTTTTTGTTTCTATTTGGTCTATTTCTGTGCTAATTTTGATTATTTCTTGCTGTCTACGCTTCGTGGGTATATCTGCTTCCTTTTGTTCTGGGGCTTTTAGCTGTGCTGTCAGGTTGCTGATGTAAGCTCTCTCCAGTTTCTTTTTGGAAGCACTTAGGGCTATGAGTTTTCCTCTCAGTATTGCTTTCATTGAATCCCATAGGTTTGGGTATGTTGTGTTTTCATTTTCATTGAATTCTAGAAAATCCTTAATTTCTTTCTTTATTTCTTCTTTGACCCTGCTAAGGTTTAACAGAGAGTTGTTTAGTTTCCACGTATATGTGGGCTTTTTGTTGTCTTTGTTGTTGCTAAAGACCAGCCATAGACCATGGTGATCTGAGAGGATGCATGGGAGTATTTCAATCTTCTTATATCGATTGAGGATTGTTCTGTGTCCAATTATGTGGTCAATTTTCAAGAAGGTGCCATGGGGTGCTGAGAAGAATGTGTATTCTTTTACTTTAGGATGATATGTTCTGTATATATCTATTAATTCTAGTTGGTTCAAAGTCTCTGCTAGTTTTGCAGTGTCCTTGTTCAGTTTCTGTTTCCCTGATCTGTCCATTGGTGAGAGTGGGGTATTAAAGTCTCCCACTATTATTGTGTGGGGTGAGATGTATTTTTTGTGCTTTAGTAGGGTTTCTTTTATGAATGTGGGTGGTTTTTTATTTGGAGCATATATGTTAAGGATTGAGAGTTCCTCCTGACAGATTTCCCCGGTAATGAGTAAAAAGTGTCCTTCCTTATCTTTTTTGATAACTTTTGGTTGTAAATTTACTTTATTCGATAATAGAATAGCCACTCCAGCTTGCTTCTTTGGGCTGTTTGCTTGGAAGTTTTTTTCCCACCCTTTTACTCTGAGATTGTGTCTGTCTTTGTCCCTGAGATGAGTTTCCTGTATGCATCAAAAGGCTGGATTTTTTTTATGTATCCAGTCTGATAGCCTATGTCTCTTTATTGGGGAGTTGAGTCCATTTATGTTAATAGATATCAAGGAATCTGTTTTCTGCTATTATTGCTTTTGTGGGTTTAGTTGTGTCTGTGTCTTTTTCTTCTTTTGGTTTTCTTGTTTAGTTTTCTTGTTTTCACTAGGCTGTATTTTCCCTCATTTTATTGGGTTTTCCACCTAAAATCCGTTGTAGTGCTGGGTTTGTGGTCAGATATTGTGTAAATTTTGATTTGTCTTGAAATATCTTCATCTCTCCATCTATGGTGATTGATAGTTTTGCTGGGTATAGCAGCTTGGGCTGTCACTTGTGCTCTCTTAGGGTCTGCATGATGTCTGTCCAGGCTCTTCTAGCTTTCATAGTCTCTGTTGAGAAATCGGGTGTGATTCTGATTGGTCTGCCTTTATATGTTACTTGATCTTTTTCCATTACTGCTTTTAGTATTCTTTCGTTGCTTTGGGCACTTGGTGTTTTGACTATTATGTGTCGGGAGGTATTTCTTTTCTGGTCCAATCTATTTGGAGTTCTGAAGGCATCTTTTATGCTCGTGGTCATCTCATTCTTGAGGGTAGGGAAGTTTTCTTCTACGATTTTGTTGAAGATATTTACTGTGCCTCTTAGTTGATACTCTTCTCCCTCTTCTATTCCTATCATCCTTAGGTTCAGTCTTCTCATTGTGTCCTGGATTTCCTGGACATTTTGGGTTAGGAGCTTTTTGTTTTTTGCATCTTCTCTGGCTGTTTTGTCTACGTTTACAATGTTGTCTTCTGCCCCCGAAATTCTCTCTTCCATCTCTTGTAATCTATTGGAAATGCTTGCTTCTGTGACTCCTGATTTCTTTTTTTGGTGTTCTACCTCTAGGGTTATCTCTTTTAGTGTTTTCTTTATTGTGTCAATTTTCGTTTTAAATTCCCTCTTCTGTTCCTTCGTCTCTTTGGTTCTGTTTTCCTCTAGTTCTTTGATATCTTTGAGTGTTTTTCTTGTTTCATCTTTAAAAGCTTCTGAATCTTTTTGCTTTTCTTCCCGTTCTTGTTTAAGTATCTCTATCAGCATCTTGAGGTATGATTTCAGGTCTGTGTCTTCTTTTTCTGGAGTGTTTGGCATTCCGATGTTTGCTGTTATGGGAGAGCTGGGTTCTGGTGTTGCCAGGTTGTCTTGGTTTTTTTGGGACATACTCTTTCGCTTTCCTCTTGCCATCTTGTTGTCAGTGATATGTTCTCGCCTTTCCCTTGTATCTGGTCTGTGTTCCTGGATCTCCACTGATCCAGATGGCAGATGGGTCGAGGCCTATTCTGTGCCTCAGAGTCGCCGGGTGGGAACAGAAGTTCCAATGTTGTGTCCCTGGTCCCTGGATCAGGCAGGGCAGAGGGGGGGTGCCCTATCTGTTCGCACTCTGCAGAGATCATTCTGCTCCCTGGCTGCCTAGATCTCCTTCTTACCAGTTTTTAAACCTTTAGGACCTGCCGGTCCGGGTGGCAGATGGGCCGGGCTCTGTTCTGTGCCCTGAAGTCGCTGGGTGGAAACAGAAGTTCCAAAGTTGTGTTCCTGGTCCATGGATCAGGCAGGGCGGGGGTGCGCTTTCTGTGCGCACTCTGCAGAGATCTCTCTGCTCCCTGGCTGCCTAGATCTCCTACACACCAGTTTTTAAACCTTTCGTGCCTGCCGGACCGGGTGGCAGATCAATACTTCACTTTTGTCTTAGCTTTTGTCTATCACTGTGATAAACAAGAAAGACACAAACCCTAACAAACCCTAGGTAATCAACAGAGATAGTTGCTCTTGGGTTTAGTGTCAAAGGTGTTTTTTTTTTTTTTTTTTTTGTTACTTCATCTCATTTTTTTGGGCCATTGGCAGAGAATTCATATTTTGAAAGATGCCTGTTCACATTACAGGAGCTGTGAAGTAAAGAGAGAGAAAATGCTACATACACACAATTAAAAAGTATAAAAGTGAATCTAAAGTAATAACCACTAGCTGGAGATCATGCCTTCGACACATGGCCTTTGGGAGACACCCCACATTGAAAGTATAACCTCTAAGTTAGAGGGGAAAGTGAGCCAAAAATGTCTCCAAGCCATTTGAAATTTCATCCAGCCTCCTTTCAGGTTCCTATAATCAGTTCATCTTGATATCTAACCACCATCCTACAATTTACTCTTTTCATTGACCTATACATTCTCCCTGCCTCTTGTGTTAATAGGTTAGGACTCATTCACACTTCTGCATAGCTCTTGATGCTATTGTTGTTGTCTTACTCTCTCCTTTTAATAGAGAAAATCATTCTTAAGAAGAATGTACTGCGTTGCAGGGGTCAAATGGATATTTAAAAACATTAATATCTAAATATATTATAGGTTGACTGAATGAGTTATATAGAAGTCTAGATTAGAAATATTTTTCCTTTAGAAATGTAAAGGGATTGTTTCTTACCTGGGGAGATTATAATGACTCACCTCTTGAATCATTATTTTTTGTTCATATTATGGCCTTTTCCTGCAGTGTGCTAAAATACCACAGTGGTTAATTTTAGATAATTCCCTTTCTCACACTCCCTTTCTGTGTCAGGTGTGAAATAAGAACCTTTTAATTTTAAAACTCAACCTTAAAATAGCTAACAATCTTTATAGCATTATTTAATGTCTGGTTGTGGGTATTCTGTGGTTGTGTGGTGTGTGTGTGTGTGTGTGTGTGTGTGTTTCAGCATTGAACCCAAGGCCTGGGTAAGCAGTGTTCTATCACAGTTATATTTCTACTACCTTGCATTAACTATTTCTTCCTTCCTTTCTTATTTTTTCCCCATATTTTAGAATGACCAATTGTAAGTTGATCATTTCCCACTGTAGTTCATCTGTTTGACTTTTTGATACTGTCTAAGAGAAGTAACTTGTTACCTTCTGCAGTTATTATCAAACATCTTTTCTCACATATTTTTATTTCTGAGAATTTCCTTTTTTCAATGGGCTTTTAACCACATTCTGTGTTTATTCTGTAGCTTCAATAGCTTCTGTCTTATTCTTCAGCTTCATTATTTTATTTTATTTACTATTTAACTTCTTTATTCTTTAACACCCCTTAGATGTTTTGCATTCTGGGAATTACTGTATTCTCTACTCCCACTTTCTGAATGCTTGACTATATCTTAATAGACATCATCAATTTTGCTTCATCCTTTTGCACAAAGATGTCTCCCCTCCCCCTTTTCTGATTTCAGAAGAATTTAACTTATTAATTAAACTTAAAACTTACTTTGTTTTAAGGTCATTTTAACGTGTGTGCGTGCATGTTTAATTTTGAAATTATCTTGCTGCCTATTAGTCTATATATTCAGTTTCTTTCTAAAAACTGAAAGTTGTGTCTGCAATGATCTTAGAGAAAATTAAGAAATTGATTAGAAGAGTTCATAATTACTAAACAAGGGACCATTATAGAATATGTGCTGGATGTGGCTGAACAATCGTAAGAGCCACAGGTTGGAAAAGACCAGAACCCCCTAAAATTGATTTCCATGCCTGACAGGACTGTGACACTCATGAGCTCACAGCAGCTGTGTCTCCCTGTGCACGATCAAGTCCCTGTACCAATCTATAGTCTGTTGTGGAGACAGGTGTTGCTCATGAGCTCTCATCACTTGCTGAGAAGCAATTGGTACATGAAAATTAGTATTGATTGAAGGCAACTGTGCCACAAAGAAGGGATATGTCGCTTTTGTTCACCTAGGGTTCTAAGGGATAAAAGCTATCAGAAATCTGAATCTCACAACTGAGCTGGAGAGCTGGGTGCACAGGTATTTAAGGAAGGAAAGCCAGTTTTCTTCAAAAGTGTGGCTCACGGAGGTTAGCCACACACCACTGGATAATCCCACATACATGAGTATATGGTCAGCATAAATAGGAATGAGTGGGTTATTGAAGATTCCATAAAATTGGAAAGAAATAGGAGGAGTATCTGGGAGGAATTAGATGGAAAAGTGAGGACTGGAATGGATCAAAACATATTGTGTGTTGTGGGGAGCTAGAGAGACAGATATAAGACTTTCTCAGAGGCTGCGATGAAAGAAAGAACAAAGCGAACTTTAGTTTGGTGTCCAGGAATACAATTGGCAAGGTCTATCATTTAAGCCAATGTCTTTTTAGGACTGAAGGTTGCTGCTTCTGGGGACACAACTCTTTTCCCCAGGCTATGGTGATCAGATCTCCAACACCTGTGTCTGAAATGTTTGTCACTTGCTTTCATTGGTTTAGCTCTCCGATAACCATGGCTGGGCTTGCCCCTGCAAATAGTATATACAATGCTATAGTTCTTAACAAACTTTCTTGGTATAACTCACCAGCTTATGCAAAACCTCCTTGTCTCAGTTATTGCTTTGTCTTCTTTATTTCTCATCCTGGTCCTCTCACTCAATATCTTGCTGTTCATAACTCTTAGTCCTGCTGATTCAGGTCGATAGGTATATATGAAATTCTCAGAAGTATAATTAAAATGTTATGTTGAAAAGGAGCAGATTTTAAGTTCATAGTTTGCTAAATGCATTGCAGAAACACAGCTAAAGATGGGGTAGTTTGATCACTTTAAAGGAATACATAATTCCAGGCATGGTGATACAGACCTATAATCCCAGCACTCAGAGCTGGAGTAGACTAGGATATATAAAGACCATCTTTTTTAAAAATGTCCATAACTATTTCTATGGGAATAAGACCTATGAAACAGTTTGGATCACCCCAAAGAGCCACATATATGTTCAGATCATAGGATATGATAGTGGTTATAATAAACTGTAGAAGATCTGCTTGGAAAATAGTATTAGATAAATAAACTGTATAAACATAGGGACAAATGATTCTTATTTTACTTCACACATGCAAAAAAATAAGGTATCAGATAGATTAAAGTTTTATAAGGAAAATAAACCTCAGCTAATAGGAAAAGAGGCCAAATGCTTTTGTGAAGTCAAGTATAGAAACCTTTTTTTAACTAAGAACCAAAACACATACACTAAAGGGAAGAATGGATGGATTCGACACATTCAAAACTGGCAATTTCTGCTTTTCAGAGAAAAATATAGGCGGCCACCACCTTACTCATTACCTAGACTTCCACATACTCCTTCATGCTCTGGTCTGGTGAATATGCCTGAACTACATTTTTCTGCAACATGCCACACCCAACCTAGGTCCCCTAGACAATGCCCTGGCCTAGTCTGGAACCTAGGCCTGCACTGTGGTCAACCTCTAGGTTTCCACCAAAAAAACCTCTTAGCTGAAAATCAAGAAAACCCACAGTTTCTTTTACATTATACCTACCACCCCACTACACACCCAGACTTCGAGTGTCTGCCTCTAAGATCTAGCCTTCGGACTACTCCAGACCACTCTGTGGTGGTTTGAAAACGTATGACCAGACTCCTATATTTAAACAGGCTTGGCCAATAGAGAGTGTCACTATTAAGACGTGTAGTCTTGTTGCAGAAAGTGTGTCACTGTGGGGTAGGCTTTAAGGTCTCTTATGCTCAATCTCTGAAGAGTGTGGAGCACAGTCTCTTTCTGTCTGTGAATCAAGATGTACAACTCTAAGCTTCTTCTCCAGCATTATGTCTGCCTGGATGCTGCCATGCTTCCCACTATGATGATAAGGGACTAAAACTCTGAAACTGTAAGCCAGCTCCAATTAAATGTTTTCTTACTAAGAATTGCCTTGGTCTCAGTGTCTCTTAACAGCAATAAAATCCTCACTAAGACACATCTTATTTGTGTTTTCTTTGTTTCTTGTTTTTGTTTTTCAACCTGCCAAATCTAGTTTGGGTCTTACAGCCAATGCCTGAGCCTAATTGGGTCTTCCTCACCTTTCACTGCAGAGGATGTCTAGATGTGAGCTGGGATTCTCTGTATTTACCATCCAAGATACCATAGGACTCTCCTACATCATATACAACATTGTAACTCAAAACTATCTACCCCCATATTCTTATCATGGAACAAGAAATACATTTTATATAACAGCCCATTCCCTTATTCTCACCTGAATTCATTCTACCCGAGTCATTTTCAACCCCGTATATTCCCTTTTCATCCATCTCTATCCACAAAAACAAAACAAAACAAAAATAAACCCTTATAATTAACAAAGGCAGGCCTCATGCACAGGTCTCATCACAAGAACAACAATATGAAAGATCGAAAAAGTACATTCTTTCCAAAATCCATAGAAATGCTTGCCAATAAGAACTACTTAAATGAGCTATAGCTCATGGAATTTAAGAGAATAATCATAAACTTTGTCAGAGAATTCAAGGAGTTTAAAGAAGACACAGAAAAACAGCTAAAGAAAACCAAGAAGAAAGAGCTGAAGAACAGATGCCCAAGAAAACATAAGGTGGTGGGAATGATGAAATCGATCCAAGAATGGAGAACAACATTTAATGAGAAGACAGAAACACTGAGAAGAACTCAGGCTGAGACAAAGATGGAAATATAAAACCTAATAACACAACTATAAAACTAATTTTTTAGTTAAGTGGATACTGGCCCCCAAAAGTTCAGAATATCCAAGAAACAATTAACAGAACTTATGAAGCTCAAAAAGAAAGAAGGCCAGAATCTGGATGCCTCGGACCTTCCTAGAAGGGAGAACAAAATATCCATGGGAGGAAATACAGGAACAAATAGAGCAGCACGGACTGAACAAAAGATCATCCAGAGACTGCCTCACCTGGGGATCCATCCCATGTGCATCTACCAAACCCAGCCACTATTGCTGATGCCAAAAAGTGCTTACTGGCAAGAGCCTGATATGGATGCCTCCTTTATAGCCTCAGAGGCTCTAACGTTGTGAAAATTACCATTCTACCAAAAGCTATTTACAGATTAAGTGCAATACCGATCAAAACCCCCATCTCATTCTTCCCAAAGCACAGAGAAAAACTTTCCTAATGTAACTATAAAAGGCACCAGATAGAACCCTCCAAATCTTAGGAGGACACGATGCTGGAGGAATCACCATTCCAAATTTTGAGATGTATTTCAGAGCCATAGTAATAAAAACAATATGGTATCAGTACAGAAAAAGAAATGTAGACCAATAGAACAAAACTGAACCCAAGCAAGAGCACTTCAGCCACTAGTATCAGATGGAGAAGACACAAACATGAGTAACTTTACCCTCTTAATATTTGATAGAGATGCCAAGAAACATATGCTGGAAAAAAATGCATCTTCACCCAATGGTGCTGGGAAACTCAATGTTCACATATAGAATTAAATTAGATCCATACCCATAGCCTTGCACAAGAACATTCTAAATGGATGAAAGACTTAAACCTGAACAACTAGCAACTACTAGCAGAAATCATAGGCAGTATAGTATATAACACAAGGGTAAGACAGGACGTTCTGAATAAGACTCCATTTACCTAACAACCAGTGTCAACAATTGACAAGTGGAACTTCATGAAACTAAAAATGTGTTTTCACGCCTAAGAAAACAGTCAGCTGGGCAAAGGGGAGGTTCACAGAATGGGAGGGGAGCTTTTCCAGCTATACATTTGGCAGAGAATCAATACACAGAATATACAGAGAGCTCAAAAACAGAGTCAAAAAACAACTCGATTTTAAAAATGGGTTTTGAACGTGAGTGGATTTCTTAAAAGGAAAAAAAAGTGCATCATCCTTAGGGAACATGGAAATGCAAATCAAAACAACTTTCAGATTTTACTTTACCCTAATCAGAACAGCAAAGAACAATGGAACAACCAACCAAAATAAATGCTAAAGGTAGTGCTGGGAAATCATTGTTTGTTGCTGAAACTGAAAACTGGTATGTTCAATATAAAAATAAGTATGGAAATTTTCCAAAAAGCTCAAATTAAATTTACCATGTGTCTCAGCGAATTCCTTTTAATATGCCCAAAAGACTCAACTCTTATATCATGGCTGTGTCTGTCACGTGTATTGCTGCTCTATTCCTAACAGTTAGAAAATGGAAACAATCTAAATGCCCTGAGACAAATGAATGGATAGTGGTACATAGGCACTGTGCAATACTATTCATCTGTAAAGGAAGATAAATCTTGAACACTACAGGTAAAATGATGGAACTAGAAACTGAGTAACCCAAATCTATTGAGGAACCCAAAGCCAGAGAAACAACCACCTGTTCTCTCTTATTGGAGGCTCCTATCCTGAAATCTTTAGATATTAGTTCATCATAACTATGAAAACTATTCTGTAGTAACTACAGAAACCAGGAAAGTAAAATGGGATGATAGCAGAATAAGAGGGTTGGGGAACAATTGTGAGGAGAATAACACAGTACAAGTGATCTGATCAGGGAAACGGGAATGTGGAGGCTCTTTAGGGAGAGGGTACAAGTAAATACAGAAGGAGCTACGAGGAGGGTCAAAGAGAAGAGTAGAATGCAGGTGATGGCATAGAAGAAATGGGAAAGTGGGACTCTAATGGAAGGAGGAGGAAAAGATGGGAGAGATGTAAAATAAAAGCTGGGATATCTGGATATTTACTTCCCCCACAGAATCACATTATTAACTATTTACCTAAGTAAATACTACAATACTCATTGTTCCACACAAAAATGTACATATATAGTTTTAATGATTTCTTTAATCTGGGATGATGATGTCCTCTCCACAAGCCAAAGACCACCTAACAAAAACATCAATGCCAGGCATGAAAAGCCACTTTTTTATTTGTTGGTCAAGTCTGTCCATCAGACTCTCAAAGCATACAAGCCTGTTGCTGTTGTTCTTGGTAAAGGGTAATGTCCCTATGGCTAAAGATGCCATGCACTTGAGAAATATGACCCAGAGACCCCTGATCTGAAACTTGCTTGAATGTCTCTCAGTGAGCATTAAGTAGCAGAGGGCGCTATGAAAGCTCCCAAAGAAGGGAGAGAACCAAGTCTTACCTAGTTATGATACCCTATGAACCATGTCAAAGATCAGCATGGCATGATAAGCCATAGAATGTGATAGTGGCACACATACCTTAGTTGTAACCAATATCTTTCCAACTGGTAAGCTTTAATTGCTTAACAGGGGGGAATGATGCTGGAACCATTCAGAGTAACTGAAGTCATGATTATTGGGGAAGAGTCTACAATCTCTAATTTACTAAGCCAGTATAATCCATAAGAACAGTCTATAAACCTTATACTCACAGATAAATGTAGTGATCACCCCTCATAAAAGAAACTTCTCTTTGCAACAGTAAGCCCACTGTAGAAAAATACAACCAATCAAAATGAATTTTTAGAGCCCAGTCCCAATGGATACATCTACAAAACATTCCCGCACCTAAGGCTCAGGAAATATTGGCAAAGCAGGGCGGGGTGGGGTGGGGGTGGGGCTAGAAAAGATTGTAAAACCAGAGGATCGGGGAGTTTGCTGTTCTTCTAGCAACATCAGAAGCTATACCTCTAATGTCTCACCAAAATGACTGTCAAAATGTGAGCAGAGCAAGGATCACACTGAGAGAAATCCTAAACCGAACAGAGAAATGTCAAAAAAGGCTTCAATCCACCACAAGAACTATAGGGAACCAAGGAGAGTTGGGATTGGGAGAGGCAGTCTTCCATAGGGAAGAGTTCATCAATTGCCAAATGGTCATCCCTGAAAACAGAATACAAGTTACATTATATGGGTCAAATAACCATGTTAAGAATGAACATACATACAATGACAATTAGTAAAAGGGGGACATGAATTTGAAGAAGAACAGGGAATGGTATGTGAGGGTTCAAAAGGATGAAAGGAAAATGCTGTACTTGTATTATGATCTCAAAAAACAATAGTAGAATATATATATGTCAGATTGAGAATTGCTATGTTCTATATCTAAACATACAAAGATCTGTAAATTATGAGCAAGAGCCAGCAGTCCAATAAGATAAGAGCATGGGCAGGCATAAAAGTAAATTCTTCAGAACACTTACTAACTGAATAAAAACATTTGTGGCTACACCAATAAGAAAAGTCACACAAACTTTTACAGCATATTAACACGGTAACATCAAATTGCAAAAGTTTGAAGGTCTGATTATGTTAAATTGGAACATAAAGTGGAAAAATAAGAACCTCCATTCTATTTAGGGATTGAAAGAAGAAATGTCTCTCTCTCTCTCTCTCTCTCTCATACACACACAAGTGTGTGTGTGTGTGTGTGTGTGTGTGTGTGTGTGTGTGTGTGTGTGTGTGTGTACATACCCTGAGATGTATTCAGTATATATCCCATAAACAAAGTCACAGTGACATACAGAGAGACTTATGATATCAAAGATCTGAGCTTAACTTAGGTGGCTTTTCTGACTCAAACAAACAATCATATGTAGGTATTATACATTAGAGATCTCAACACCCAAAGTATAGAATTTTAGTTACATATATCAATATACATATATATGAACATAAAGCAGTTTGAAAAACTTTCATTAGATGTAACTTGGCACATCTTAAAGATCAGGTTAGGGAGTCGAATGTAAATGAGATGATGGATAAAGGACAAAATTAATAATTAAAATAAAGACAGGATAGGTAGACATAATGACACAAATGGGACCATATTAACTAAGAGTGATGTTGCCACAAACTGGGTGCTGTAGACATTTTGTTCATCTGCTGTTCTAAAGGATGGAAGCCATCAAACATTTGGAGCTCACAGCCCAACTGAAGAGCTGAGCAGCACAGCTACAGAGATGCCTATTATTCTCAGAAGGACAGCAATCTCTCTTCCCAGAAGAACATTAGTATTTAATATGACAGGAAATCTATCTGGGGAAAACAAGACTGTGACCTTTTAGTGATCTTCCAGGGGAAGATATATATGTGTGTGTGTGTGTGTGTGTGTGTGTGTGTGTGTGTGTGTGTGTGTCCCATTAGTGGTGAGATTGATGATTCAGGTTTAAGGTATACAATTTCTGATCATGTGTTTGCATTACATAAGAGACTTGAGATTGATGAAAGGCTGCTGGGTACCCAGATCCGAGCAGCTCCTACTCCATCCAAAGCAGAAATGATCATTGATTGAAAAGCCCATCTTGTGCTGTATAATAGTGTGTTGTGACAGCTAAGGACAAAGAGACAGGGGAACAAAGTGAAGTGCCTAAGCTCATGGTGGAAACCAGTCATTATAAAAACCCTGTTGAGTTCCAGGTATTTGTGAGGGCTGTAGAAATTATTCTTCGTGACAGTCTCAAAAGTCAGGTTTCTTTTTTGTTTTTGTTTTTTTTTTTTTTTCACTACATTTTACATACAAGAACGATGGTGCAAATTTTGCAAGGTCAACTGGTAAAATCAATCTTAACTTCAAACCTAACTTCTGACATATTTTCAATATATACCATATTAGCTGAATTTATAAATGGCAGGGTCCATACAATTCTGAGATGTCATTTTATTAGATATTCCAATCTTGAGAATTTTTCATCACTTCTGAGAGAAACTTCTGTACCTGATACCTTTTTTCCAGGAGGCAGCAGAGGTGTTTTTTCATGATAATTCCTAGCCTACAGATGATGAACTAAGAGCTAGAAATAGTCTCAAGGTGACCACACCAACAGCTAGAAGCCTAATGTATGCTCTAGAACGGAAAGATTATCCTTAGAAGGCATGAATGAGGTAGGTTCTATCTCTCTGAAACTTAAAATGGAAGTTTTGGCAGGAAGGATCCCCCTGGCTAGCAAAGGCAAGCTGCATCCCAGCAGAAAGGACCTTGTTGGTCAAACTAGATCTAGGTAAGTGATTCCAACAGAACCTTGAGAAGAGGTTCATAAATTTCTGGTTCTTTGGAAGTCCCATACTCAACATCATGCCCAAAGTAGGTGGGTTTGAGAACCTTGTGGAGAAGCACTCCTAACTGAGGAACAATGAGAAAATCTGTTACATAAAAAAAGAGCCCACACGAGGACCCCAATGAAGGAGCTAGAGAAAGGACTGAAGGAGCTGAAAGGATCTGCAACCCCATGGGAAGAACAAAATGATCAACTAACCAAACCTACCACAGCTCCCAGGGACTAAAACACCAACCAAAGAGTTTGCATGGAGAGACCCATGGCTCCAGGTGCATATGTAGCAGAGGATAGCATTTTTGGCATCAGTGAGAGGAGAGGCCTTTGGTCCAATGAAAGATCATTTTCCCAGTATAGGGGAATGCCAAGGTGCTGAGGTGGGAGAGACAGGTTGGGAGCCAGACACCTTCATGAAGGTAATGGGAGGGGGATAGGGGATGAGATTGGAGGAAGGGGATAACATCTGAATGTAAATACAGGAAATATCTAATTTTTTAAAAAGAGAAAAAACCCAAAGGATCATTGCCCTGCTGTCCTTACTTCTTGTAAATGTAGTCTTTGGCTTCTGGAAAGAAGACAAACTCAAGAGTAAAATCAGAAAGATAAAGAGTTGATTAACAGTTCAGATATCAATAGCAAGGAGCTATATAGTATGTGAAAGGTCCTGTGCTCTAAACCTACCTTGTGAAGAAAAAGCTGGTGGTGTCATTCTCATATAAGGTGACAGAGTTAGGATGTTGAGTTGAGTTAGGCAAGAAAGACAAGTGAGCCAGATAGAAATATGGGGAGGATGAAGTGCAGTGGAGGCCAGGGTAGCATCCAAGAACACATGTGGAAAATTTCCTCAGAATCCCATGTGGTTTGGCACATCATGGTATGCTTTATTTAAGAGCCCTATCAGATGGGATAAAATGATAATATAGAAAATTTAAAGAGGAAACAAAATAGCTGAAATTCTTCCACTGTAAATGCCATGATCAGCCATCTTGGTCTATCCGTAAGTGGGCTTCCTGAGATGCATGCCCCTCATAGGTAAACAAGGGAGAATGTTGGACAAACTGGATAGTTGGACAGTTGTAAAACTTGCAAAAGACTTAGGTTCAACCAGCACTGGTTAAACACAAGGAGGAGACTTGGGGGCTCACAAGATCAAATCTTGGTTAGGAAAGACCTGAGGTCCAGTCCACATCCCAGAAAAGCAATGTGTATTTTTTGGGGATCCTGCCTTGAATTTCCAGGGCTTTCTCCTCTCTCTCTTTCTCAGTGGGAAAAGATTTGAAGAGATATTCAAGCCAGCCTCTTCCCAGTGTTCTCATACCAATATTCCACATTTGAATTAGGAAGCTTTCTAAGTTCCTCGTTTGTTTGAGTATTATGTAAAATCATTGCTTTCCATAAATAAAAAGAATAAACTTAGGAGGTCCTTAGCTTCCTTCCCATGGCAGTGATAAGCTCAAAAAATGGACATGCTGGTGTTACAACCCCTCAGAGTTTATGGTCTAAGTTAGTGACTCTCAATCTTCCTAATGATGTGACCCTTTAATACAGTTGCTCATGTTGTGGTTATCCTCAACCATAAGATCACCTTGTTGGTACTTCATAACTGTAATTTTGTTATTATGAACCATAATGTAAACATCTGATACATAGGATATCTGATGTGCAACTCCCAAGGAGGTCACAATACACAGATTGAGAACCGCTGATCCAAATAGTTCAAGATTGGCAGATAATTCTAATATGCAGAGCCATAGATCTGCTCCTGTACATTTTGCCAGAGTGGCCCTGGGATTTGAAAGGGGAAGTGTAATACTATGTATTACACTTATGTAGTACTATTATGTACTATGTAGTACTATGTGGATGCATTCATCCTAGATAAGCCAACAGGATACGCCTTTCAATTTTTGTTACTTAGATGAAGCCTGCTTGTATTATCTTTTCTAGACCACAGAGGTTCTAGTGATAAGATTTTGTGATTTGCTGAGCTGGAACCCAGGCAAAAATTAGACTTCGAAGACCTCCATATCCTTGTTATTGCCCCTACTGTCGTTATTGTGTACCAAAACTTCCCATAAGCTTTTGACAGTACAGAATAGGACAGTGATGATCAGAACTTTGGAAAGATACAAATGAATAATGGGGAAAGGAAGAGTAACAGGAAGGTACAGTGTATAAAAGGTATAACTTTTTGAATTTCTTTTTTCTTTCCTTTTATTGGATATTTTATGTATTTACATTCCAAATGGTATCTCCTTTCCCATTTTCCCCTCTGGAAACCCCCTGTCCCATCCTGCTTCTATTAGGGTGCTCTCCTACCCACCCACTCACTTCTACCTCTATGCTCTAGCACTCCCCTATACTGGAAAATTGAGCCATACCAGGACCAAGGGCTTCTCCACCTATTGATGCCAGACAATGCCATCCTCTGCTACATATGTGGCTGGAGTCATGGGTCCCATCATGCATACTCTTTAGTTGGTGGTTTAGTCTCTGGAAGCTCTGGGGGCAGGGGTCTGGTTGGTTGATATTGTTGTTCTTCCTATATGGTTGCAAACCCCTTCAGCTCCTTCACTCCTCTCTCTAACTCCTCCATTGGGGACCCCATTCTCAGTCCAGTGGTTGGCTGCAAGCATCTGCCTCTGTATTTTTCAGGCTCTGGCAAAGGCTCTCAGGACACAGCTATAATAGGCACCTCTCAGCATGCACTTCTTGGCATCTGCAATAGTGTCTGGGTTTTGTGCCTGTATATGAGATGAATCCCCAGGTGGGACAGCTCTGCATGGTCTTTCCTTTTAGTGTTGCAGAATAACTATAATTAACAACAATTACAGGAGTATCTCAAAAGGGCTGACAAGTGTTCGAATGTTCTCAACACCAAAGTATAAACTTACAGGTGTGTTAATTACCTTAATTTGTTCATTACACACTGTATGCATGTATTACAACATCACATCTACCATATATAGTAAAATACTGTTAAGTCTTAGTGTAGGGAGCTGCACCCAAACATGGTGCCGGCTTCCCGCCGAGAACTCAGCAAACAGAGCTGTTGCCCAGCCAAGATACTTAATGCGCATGCACCACATAAGTCACAGCCCACCCCTGGGGCATGTGATTGAGCTACAGGAGGATGTACCAATCAGGTAGCAACACAAGTCTCCTAGGCATGTATAGCAGTGCATTTTCTCCCCCACGTGAGGAGAAGAGGAAGACAGTGGGGAGATTGCGGGAGACCCCACGTGGAGGGATGGCGGAGAGGCACCACGTGGAGAGGGACCCGATAGGAGAGATTGCGGGAGGTCCCGCGTGGACAGAGACTGGACAGAGAGATCATTCGTGGGGGACTGCGCGTGAGAGGCCGTCTAGACAGTAGAACTCGGTAGGGAGTCCCTGACTCAGAGACAAGTTTCCTGCTCATGAAGCCCCTGCTCAAAGTGCTGTTCAATAAAGGTTATCCACAGAAGAAGCTGTTTTGTTGCACGCCTGTTCCTGGCGGCGGGAAGCGTGGGCGCGTGACAGTCTTAGAGCTTCCACATACAAACACATGTATACACACTCACACGCATGAACACGTCCATGATCACCTAGATGCACAGGTAGTATGGCTATGAAATCTACCAGTTGTTGTTTTTTCTTTTTTGGGTTTTTCTTACAGAAAATTACACTCAGGTGTGATGTCCTCATAATTAAAATGGTGATGATAACATATGTGGTTGATAACATATAAAAAGCAAATTATATGTGGCTGATACCAAATGCAATGTTAATATCTTATATATTAGTGCTGGGCGGTCTTCTAAAATATTCCAGCCCTAGCTGTACATGTTCTTGGTCTTCTCTGTCTCAGCTTGCATGAGCAGAGTGCTTCAACATCACCAGCTCTCATCTTTAAGACATTGTGACTGTGTTTCTCACTTTTCAGAACTTGAGAGTGTATAGGCACAGAAAGTTTGGATGAAAGTCAATGTCTCCAGAGAGAATAACTGTGGTTTTAATAGTCTGTAGATGCTAAGCCGGGATTTGTGTGCAAACACAGCACTTACTATTATGACTCTGCAGATTTAACTTCCAATGACTGATAGTCATTCAAATTCCGTGGCTTGGTGGTTCTTTGATTGCATGATAATAATGTTCCGTTTTAATGGCTGATAAACAGAAAGCATCAACCTGAACCTATGCTTCCTATACAGTGGATATCAAACCTATACCTAGGAGCAGTATTGATGTGTTTGGCCATGACTAGTTAGAGCTGTTTCTGTCAGGCAAGGCTCAAAGTACATGAGGTTCCTTCCAAAGATTTACCATCTCACTGAAGAACTGAACACTACCAGGACATATGGAATTATTTAACCTTTTTAAACACACTGTATCCTGTTAGGTAATAATTTGTATAGGTAAGCATTTAGACAGCAAGAATAGAATAAAATAATGTTTTCTGATTAATGCAGGGATTCTTAGATTTAATTAAAAGATGGTTTTGATATCACACAACTTGGCACAAACAAAACCACAGAAATTCATTGAACAGTATGAAGGGAATGCTGAGCTATTGCAAGGCAAGAAACAAACAAAACTCCCAACAAAACCAACCAAACAAAAACACTTTACAAGAAAAGGAGAGCATTCTAGAGATCACTTTAGTGCTCACTGTTTTCTCCCAGAAATACCCGGGAGTAGGAGAAGGTGAACCTGGCCTAACCACAGTCTGTTTACACCTAACCTTGGAACACTCCAATTCTGTCCCAGATGCGACATTTGTGGTGAAAGTTGGTGCTGAGCCCAGAAGCCAAACACTAGGAAAACTGAGTGTGAGATGCTATTCCTGCTTATGGCCAGGACAGAACAGAAGGGAATTCTGATTTCTATACGTAATACACTTCCTTTTACTTCAAGTTTCTAGACGTGTTCCCCACTATCTATTTTTCTTGGTTTTCTGTGTGCATTAAATATCTTTTCTATATGAAACAGAAACACAGGCCATAAAAAACATTCAGATAAATTAATTATGATCGCAAGTCAAATGTAGTCATCACAACAGCCGTCTGGGAAATATTTTGAAGCATCCCTTAAAATTCTTCCAAACCACAGCTGAAGCACATACCTCCAAATGAATAGTGCACCATGGTGATATAATAAGGCCTTCTTTGCATTTCTTCCTTGTCTTGCCATCCAAGTAAACACAATACTGCACTATAAGTCTATTTATTTTTCCAAATTGCTGTTATTTAGTTAACTTTTACCTCCTCCTTCTCTTTCTACAATTGATCTATTAAAGAATCTGGGCTTCTCTGCCTGTGGAGTTTCCTCCAGTGTAGGTTACAAATGCATTGTGCAGCTCAGTACAATCCCCTGCCTCGTCTACAGTCTACAAAAGGACAGCTGCATCCAGGGGCTCTGTCAGCCTGGGATTGAATCCATCTGACAACACTGTAAATTGTGCTTTAGCCTCTCATAATTATTGTAGCTAGATTATTGTCTTTTTCTGTTTCTAAATTCACCAGTGATACTCAATGTCTGGATTCATTACTAGCTTGAACCTTACAAAAGGCCAATACAGACATGTTACAATTTTGGTTTTATTATCTTAAATACATTAAATATGTTATATGGCTCTAGAATATGATCTATTTTGTTGAAGGTACGTATATAGTAATGGAAGACTGTGTATTCTGCTCTTGTTGAATGAAGTGCTCTATAAATGCCGATTAGGTGCAGTTGATTAATGGTGGCATTCAATTCATTTCTGTCCTCACTGATTTTCTCACTGCTAGATCAGTCCATTACTAACATAATATTATAGTCTCCAGCTGGATAGTAGACTCATCATTTTCCCCTTGAAGCTCAGCCAGCGTTTTTCATGTGTTTTGGTAGTGTTGTAAGTACCATGTAGTTTAAATTAGGTAAATTAGACCCTTTATAATGGTATAGTTTTCTTTTTATGCTTGGTCATGTTCCTTGTCCTACCATTAGTGCTGTCTGAAATTAATATAGCTACTCCATTTTGTTTGTTTTATAATGAGCCATTTACTAATTCATCAAGAATTTCATACAATGTATTTTGGTCATATTCATCTCCTCCCCCAACTCCTACAAGATCCACCCTAACTTCCTACAAACCCAACTTTATTTTCTCTCCCTCTCTCTTTCTCTCCATCTCCATTCTTCTCCTTCTTTCCCTCTCATTCCCCGCTTCAAGTCCAGTTTGAGTTGGCCATCGACTCTTAGGAATGTGCCTTCCATAGAATATGGTGGCTATACCATGTGTTGCACCACTAAAGAAAACTGACTTCCAACTCCCCCACACTAACTAGATACCAGTGGCTTCTCAGCTAGAGGTGGGACTTTATACATACTTTGTTTTCTTCATGCTTCAATTTTATGTCTTGTTGCAATTTTCCATGTTTTGAGCATACACAGGTCTTTCACATGTTGTCACAAACGCTATGAGATGATATGTCATCTGCCATGCTGCATTTAGAAAATGCCATTTCCTTGAAGTCATTTGCCACTCCTGGGTCTCACAGTCTTGCCATCCTCTCTTCTTCTTCTAAGTTCCCTAAGCTGGAGGAGAGGAATGAGCTATGGACATCCTATTTAGGGTTGAGCATGCCAAAGTCTCTTATTCTCTGTATGCTGATGAGTTATATCTGTGTTAATCAGCAGCTACTGAGAGAAAGGGCTACTCTGAAGAGGACTGAGCAATTCGCTGCTTGTGGGCATAGTAATATATCATTAGGAGTTGCGTTTGGTGTCATGTTCTTGTAGCAGATGGATGATTGGAATATGTAGTGTCTTCAGCAATAGGGCCTTTTGGTAAAGTTCTGGGTAGTTGGCAACTGGAGTCACAAGCATTACTGGTATTTTACAATGTGGTTAGTTATTACCCAGAGAGTACTCCAAAGGAGATAATCAATTCCTACTATGGAGGTTGTTATTTGGTGAATGGTGTCTAGTTGGAGTATTATGCCCCAAATAGGATAAGTGTACACATTCTTTTATGTGCACATATTTTAGGATGCTTCTACAAGAGAAGGTTTCCATGTAGATTTTACAAAGAGCATTAGCTCTTATTATCCCTCTCTATGATCCCTCCTCTATACCAACTTCCATTCTACCTTCCATTCTCTACCCCATTTAACACTTCCTGTTCTATTTTTCCCCTTTCCTCTTTTATAGCACTATATTTCATTTCCTTATCCTTGAGAAATTCCCTCCAACAGCATTGTCCCTTACTAGCTATGTAACCCGTGTGAATACTCCAAAAGAAACATACACATCTAAAGCTTAAAATCTAAGGTGTGATTCCCTCACTCAGAATGATTGTTTCCAGTTACATGTATTTACCTGCAAATTTTATTTTAAGGTATATTCCATTGTCTAAATGAACCACATTTTCATTGTCTGTTTATCAGTTGATGGGCATCGGGCGGTTTCCATTTCTGACTATTATGATTAGAAGAACATTGAACATGAAAAAGCAGATAAGTTCTGTAAAAGGTTGCACAGAATCCTTTTGGTACATGTCCAAGAGTGGTGTAACTGGATCTTGTAGTAGACCTATGTGCAGCTTTCTGAGGAACCTCCGCACTGATTTCCAGAGTGACTACATGGATCTCAAGCCCTCCAGCATCAAAGAATGGTCCCACTTCCCAGAATCTTTCCCATCTGCTGTTATCTGCTTTGCATTTGTTTGTTTTGTCTTTTAAATTGTTTTTTTTTTTTTTTCCTTATCTTAGCTATTCTGACTGGGGTAAGATGAAATCTCCAAGTAGTTTTTATTTAGATCTCCTTAAGGAATAGGGATTTGAACACTTCTTAATATATTTCTTAACCATGTGTGTTTTATCTTTTGAGAACTCTGTCCCCATTCCCATTTTAATTGGGTTATTTGTTTTGACTCTTGGGGCTTTTTTCCCAAAAAGTTCTTCATATGCTCAAATAATAACACTTTATCAGATCTGTGGGTAGCAAAGCTTTTATTTCTATTCTGCATTTTGTCTATTTTCTCAAATAATCATCTGCGTTGCTGCATAGAAACTTTAGTTGCATGTGGATCCATTTGTCAGTGATTGACCTTACTGCTTGTAGCATTTGAGATCAGAAAGTCCCCTTTCTGTGCCTATAATTTCAAACACATTCCCTACCTGCTTTTCTATCAGGTCTAGGGTAATGGGTTTTATGTTAAGGTCTTCTATTCATTAGGATTTCAAGTTTGTTTGGGATGAAAGATACAGATCTAGTTCCATTCCTCTTCTACCTGTAGTTTTACAATTTGAAAAGCATCATTTATTGAAGAAGCTCTATTTTATCCATTGGTTTTATTTGCCTTTTTGTGGTTAAAATCAGATTATAGAAATGTAAGTTTATGTGTTTAACTCTATTCTATCAGCCAATTCGTTTTCACTTGTTTGATTGTTTTGCCAAGACCATGTGTTTTTTATACTCCACAGTATAACTTAAAATCTGAAATCATAGTATCTCCAGTTTTATTATTGTTATGACTATTCTATTTTGTTTTGGTGTGTGCACATGTGTTTCCATAGGAAAATTATTTTTTAATTTCTAGCAAGAATTTTTTGGAATTTTGATAGTGATTTGTTGAATTAATAGATTTCTTTTGGTAAGATGGTCATTTTCATAATATTAATCTTACCAATCCACGATCATATGAGATCTTACATCTCCCTGAGTCTTTATCAAGTTCTTTATTCAACATCTTAAAGCTTTTATTATACACATCTCTCACTTCCTTCAGTTTTTACTTTTAAAGACATTCTTGAGATATTCTCTTATTTCATTCTCAGTGTGTTTGTTGTCCATTTACAGGAAGTACTAACTTCTGTGTTAAATTTGTATTCTACTTTGCCAAATGTATTTATTATCTGTAAACATTTCCTGGTGGGGTGCTTTGAGTCTTTTATATATAAAATCATATCATCTATAAATGTAGATACTGAATTCTTCCTTTCCTGTTTGTATCCCCTTAATCTCCTTTGACTATCTTATTGTTCTACCAAAGATTTCAAGTACTAAAAAGCAATGGAGAAGGTGAGCATCCTTATATACTCCTGAATTTAGTGAAAATGCTTTTCACAGTTTACTGTGATGTTAACTTGGGGTTTATTTTACATTGCCTTTGTTATGTTAAAGTCTGTCCCTTGTATCTCTAGTTTCATTGAGACTTTTATCAAAAATGGATGCTAGTTTGTTTTGTTTTGTGAAAAACCTTTCTACATATAATGAGATGATCATGTGGATTCTGTTCCTGGGTCTATTTATATGGGGAATTACATTTATTGATTTATGTATATTGAAATATCCTTGTATCTCTCAGAGGAAGCTGACTTGATCATGGTGTATAATATTTATAATGTATTCTTCAATTCATTCATAAATATATTTTTGGGAGTTATTACATTTATAGTTATCAGAAATAATGGCCTATTATATTTTTTTGTAGTTGTTGAGTCTTTGGCTTTATAATCAGGATATTAGTGGCTCCATAAAAAGAATATAAAGTTTTTCTTTCTACTTCAAAAAATAATTTAAGGAATACTGGTGTTGTTCTGTGAAAGTCTAGTAGAATTCTCTACTGAAATCACCTGAAACTGGGATTTTTTTTTTTTTTTTTTTTTTTTTTTTGAGGTGGGAGTATTTTTGTTACTACCTTGATCTCATTGATTGTTATGGGTCTGCTTAAATGACCTACTTCATCTTAATTCAATGAACATGAATGAACATGGGCTTCTGTAACAGACAGTGGGGTCCTGTGGGAATATGCTCAAGAACAGTATCGCTGGGTTATAGGGTAGAACTACTTCTCGTTTTCTGCAGAACTTCCATTCCAATTTTCATAGTGCCTGCACCACTTTAACCACACTGTAGAAATAGTCCCTACATTCTCACCAGTACTTAATTTGTTTTGTTTTTTTCATCCTAGGCATTTTGATTGTGATTAGATGAAATCTCAGAGCAATATAAATTTGCATTTCCCTAGTGGCTAAGGGTGGTGAGTGTTTTTAAAAAAATACCTCTTAGCTTTTTCTTTTTTTTTTTTTTTTTTCCTTCTTAGAACTCTCTGTTCAGGTGCATAGTATACCTTAATTAGGCTTTTTTGTTTTGCTGGTGTTTAGTTTTTTTTTTTTTTTTTTTTTTTTTTTTTGAGTTCCTTAAATATTCTAGGCACTTACCCTGTGTCAGATATATAGCTGTCGAAGATTTCTCATTCTGTTATAAAGCCTGAGCAAGTTTTCTTTGCAGTGCAGAAGGTTTTAATTTCACAGAGTTTTACTTGATGATTGTTGGATCTATCTCCAGGGTGACCAGAATGCTATTCAAAAACTTCATTTTCACAGTCCATCCTACATTCTTTATTCTAGCAGTTTTAGAGTTTCAGATAAACATTGAAATTTTTGGCCCAGTTGGAAATGCTTTCTGTGCAGAAGGGAAATAATAATCTGTATTTATTTTTCTATGTGTCTTAGTTAGGGTTTCTGTTGCTGTGAAGAGACACTGTGACCATGGCTACTCTTGTCAAGAACATTGAGGTGGGACTGGCTTACAGTCCATAACTATCATAGCCTTAAGCGCTGCGGCATGTAGGCAGACACAGTCCTGGAGAAGTAACTGTGAAGCCTACATTAAGGTTGGCAAGAAGCAAGAAGAGAGATGCACTGGGCCTGGTTTAAGCATTTGAAACCTCGAAGCCCACCTCTCAGCAACACATGTCTTCTAGCAAGGCCACAATAGAAGCTCCAACATCTCACAAGGACACATGTTCCACCGTGTTCATAGCACCCTTATTTATAATAGCCAGAAGGTGTAAAGAACCTACATGGTCTTCAACAGAGGAATGGATACAGAAATTGTGGTACATTTACACAATGGAGTACTACTCAGCTATTAGAAACAATGACATCATAAAATTCCCAGGCAAATGGATGTAACTGAATCAATCATCCTGAGTAAGGTAACTTACCAAAGTATTGGCTGGTTTTTGTTTCAACTCGACACAAGCTGGAGTTAGCACAGAGAAAGGAGCCTCAGTTGAGGAAATGCCTCCATGAAATTCAGCTGTAAGGCATTTTCTCAACTAGTGATCAAGGGGGGAGGGTCCAGCCCATTATGGGTGGGGCCATCCTGGGCTGGGAGACCTGGATTCTATAAGAAAGCAGGCTGAGCAAGCCAGGGGAAGCAAGCCAGTAAGTAACATCCCTCCATGGCCTCTGCATCAGCTCCTGCTTCCTGACCTGCTTGAGTTCCAGTCCTGACATCCTTTGGTGATGAACAGCAGTGTGAAAGTGTAAGCTGAATAAACCCTTTCCTTTCCAACTTGCTTCGTGGTCATGATGTTTGTGTAGAAACAGAAACCCTGACTAAGACAAATTGGTACCAGGAGTGGGATATTCATGTGACAACCTGACCATGTTTTGGGAGGA
The DNA here is from genome assembly GCF_963924665.1 of Micromys minutus. Taxonomy (NCBI): domain Eukaryota; kingdom Metazoa; phylum Chordata; class Mammalia; order Rodentia; family Muridae; genus Micromys; species Micromys minutus. Next base: position 65,334,664 of record NC_137972.1, read on the forward strand.
CTGTGGAAGGGCTTTGGAACTTTGAGCTAGAAGAGCCATTAGCATATTAAGAGCTCTGTGGGATGTTCAGTAGGTGCTTGGAAGATAATGTTGAGAACAGTGCAGAAGGCGTAGGCCTGGCTTGTGAAATTTCAGAGGGAAGATTAAAGACTCTTTGATCAGGGCTGTTGCTGTTTTGTGTGTGAAGATTCTGTGGTTTTGGTTAGCTGTGGCTGAAGAATCAGCTGTGATTAACAAGATACCAGAACTACTAAGGCAAAACCTTTTCATTACTGGGACTATTGATGCTGGTCAGCTGGAGCTGAGAAATCAGTAGCAATTAAGAAGAGACTAGCATCATTGAACTGGTGAAACCTTCTGGGAACTTTTTTCTGAGAGCACAAAGAAGATGTGTTCCAGAGATAGCCAAGATTGTACCTTGTGCTGTGACTAGACTTGGTAATGTGTAAGAGTCACCCAGGTGGTACTGGTTTTGAAGGAATGAGGGGTCATGTAGAACAGCTGAGGCTTGGCACTGTGAGAGGCCATGAAAGGCCATTGGTGAAGGTACAGCATCAGTTGCAGTTAGTGCCCCTGGACTGACAGAGTGTTTTGGAGATGCCAGTGCCATTAGATGACCACCAAGAACAGCAACAGTAGTAGAGAACAGGTACCTGGAGCCTAAAAGACAAAGTGTGTGCTACAAAGGGCAGAGCTGGAGAAGTGACTCAAGCCCTTGGAGGAGCCTAGAAGTTCATAAGTGGATTCCCAGACACTGAATGGTTAGAGATTAGAAGAAGAATTGGAGTTCAAGGGGTTTGCAACCCATAAGAACAACAATACCAACCAACTAAAGCTCCCAGGGATAAACTACTATCCAAAGAGCACACATGGACGGACCCATGGCTCCGTCTGCACATGTAACAGTAGATGGCATTGTTGGGCATCAATAAGAAAAGCCCTTGGTCCTGCCAAGGCTTGGTGCTGCCTATAGGGGAATAACAGGGTGTGGAGGTGGGAGGGAGTGGGTGGGTGAACACCCTCACACAAGCAAGGGGAGGGGTGATGTGATAGAGGATATGGAGAGGAATACAGAAAAAAGCTATAGCATTTGAAATGTAAGTAAAATGTATCCAATAAAAATCGGTAAAAAAAAAATATATATATATATATATATATATATATATTGTCTTGGCTATCCAGTCTTTTATGCCTCCACATAAATTTCACAATTGTTTTCTGTTTATGTAAAGAATGGTGATAAACGTTCTATTAAATCCTCAGGTTGCCTTTTTGTTGTTGTTGTTTCATATATGTGAGTACACTGTTGCTCTCTTAAGACACACTAGAAGAGGGTATCCTATTCTGTTACAGATGGTTGTGAGCCACCATGGTTGCTGGGATTTGAACTCCAGACCTCTGGAAGAGCAGCCAGTGCTCTTAACCACTGAGCCATCTCTGCAGCCCCCTCAGGTTGCCTTTTATACAGTCATATTTTTCACAAAGTTAATCCTCTCAGTCCATGTATTTGGGAGGTCTTTCCATCTGGTGTTTTACTTAGTTAATTTTTTTCTTTAATGTTTTAAAGTTTTAACTAAATAAGCTTCATGCTTCACTGGTTACATTATTCCACCAATTTTTTGAGACTATTGGGAATGGTATTGGTTCCCTGATTTTTTTTAACTTTATTTTAAAAAACAAAGATAAAAGAAAAAATTTTAAGCATTTTTGCATAAATGTATACAAATACAATTGTGTCAGTGCTTGGCTTTTTTTTTTTTTTTTAAGGTTTGATACTCTGCATTAAGGTCTTACTAGTTACAATGAGCAAAAAGTACATGTAAAACAGGATGTAACCCGGAATTAGTCAACGTTTTCTTGGTGTGTAAGGATTGAGCATGACGGTTTTTTTGTTTTGTTTTGTTTTGTTTTGTTTTTCTTTTCTTTTTTTCTTGAACTTCACACAGTTTGTGAGATGTTTCTGGGGCAGTCCAAGCCTCTAGGGTTAGATCCCACTATCAGTGACTACATATTATGTCTGTTCTTTTGTGACTGGGTTATCTCATTCAGGATGATTTTCTCTAGATGCAACCATTTTCTTAAGAATTTGGTTAAGTCATTGTTTCTGATGGCTGAGTAGTACTCCATTGTGTAAATGTACCACAATTTTTGTATCCATTCATCTACTGAAGGACATCTGGGTTCTTTCCAGCTTCTGGCTATTATAAATAGGGCTGCTATGAACATTGTGGTGCATGTGTCTTTGTTGTATGTTGGAGCTTCTCTGGGGTATAATGCCCAGAAGTGGAATAGCTGGGTCTTCAGGTAGTACTATGTCCAATTTTCTGAGGAATCACCAGACTGATTTCCAGAGTCATCTAAAAGTCAACAACTGAGAACACATGTAAGGGATTTTCTTGATTAGATCATTTGAAGTCAGTAGACACACTGTAAATCTGGGCCATACCTTGTGATGGTAGCACACATAAAAAGAAAGAAGTTTTGAGGTAATACCTGATTGTTGTTACTTTTGTTCACAATTTCATCTATTGCTGAGACGTTCATTCATTGGTACTAGAATATAATTCTTCAAAATTCCAGCATAGTCTGAAGATCGAAACTCTCTGGAACTCCCTCTAGGACATCTGCATCACATTAGGACTGATGACTCATCCAATCTTGTGGACTGAACAATTACTTGACCCTTGGTACAGACCCTTAGCCTTTACATTAGGAGACAGCCATAATTGGACTATTTAGACCAATAATAAATATTCTTTGCATGTATACATATATATAAATATATCATTTGTACATATTTTTATATATTTATAACATACACATTTTATCTACTCTATTCCTATAGAGAGCCCTGACTAATATGGATTGTAGTGCTGGAAACAGTTCTTGAGAAGCAGAATTGTAAGAATAATTTTTAAAAGTATTTGAACAATGTTTTGCACCTACAGCTACTGAAGAATCCCCTTTTACCACAAAGAACGCTGAAAGCCTATGGTTATAAATATCTGATGGGCTTGCTGTAGGTAAGAAGCAATTTACTAACTCTTTATGTAAAACTTTTGACAATTTGTGGATAAATAAGGAAAAACATAAGGCTGGCAGGTTGTTTCCAGAAACTCAATCTGACAATGGAAAAACATGAATTCAGTGGAAAAATAAAATAGTTCCAGGTTCATATAAATAAAGTTTTTAAAGTGTGCCCCAAAAGACAATCTTTTTAGCAGTCATAGATCTGAAGTTACAGAAAATCAAACCCAAACCCCATTTATAATGTTGACTAACCTACAACCAAAATTTGAATCCCAGCCTTGGAGGATGTCAGTGGATAAAATAAGGACACTGGTGGATAAGGATAGAATCCTGTAACATGGGATGGCAATAATTGGGGGACACTACTGAGACTAAGAGCCTTGAATACTGAAGTTTTTATCTCCCCTGATGAAGTAGACTCTCTGCCCTTTTCAAAGGATGCAACCCCACCACCACTACCACAGAATTGTCCTCTCTTCTGTTGGCTGTGGAAATTAATCATTTATTGCCTGCCAAACTTGCAGTGACTCTCCCTTGAAGGATATGCCAGGCAAAACAATACTGTTGTCTCCCAGTGCCCACCAATACTTCCCTTTAAATCTACAACCAGACTCAAGGCTAAGCAGTCTTCTAGATGGGAGGTAGTAAGTGCATTCTGTGAGGAAGTGCACCACTTCACAATCCAGATTAATGACTCTGCCAGTTCATTCAAGCAGAAGTCTGGGCAATGTGTGGAAATGAATTTTAAGTATGTAGGTTAGGGGAAGAAGGATCACAAAGCTAGTTCAGGTTACTTATCTATATAGTCCTATGAGTAGAGATCCAAGGATTAATACACAGGATTAAGGATTAAGCTCATACAGTGTAATAGAATGCCAAAAGTTTGATTGGTTGGCTGCAGTATCTCTCAAAAGATGAATTACTCAAAAAGAGTTGGAGATGCTTAATACTCCTTGGCTTACTGTTAATGAAAGTTTTAAGGCTCAGGGAAATTGAATGTGTTCACTGTGTGAATCCAAATCCTACACAGTGAGAAGTCCCAGAACACATACCTGCTAACTCTATAAGATATAAACTAGTGACAAGGACATCAACACAATTAAAGAGCTTTGTGGTTGCTCTTCTCCTTGTGATAGGCCTTAGGGTTGGAGACACTGCTGTTCAATCGAATGAATTAAATGCAATGGATTTAATTAGGACCCAGAGAATCTGGGAGCCAGATGTCAGTATTGAATCATCAAGGGCAGGGTGGGCATAGTTATTGTAATAGGGAGCACAGGCAAAAGCAATTTCCATAATGGCCTGACCTGTAATGAGCAACAAAAGGAAAGTGATCTTTATAGTGGCATGACTTATATAGACCTTTGGCACTGGCTAATCAATCATGTTGTTTCCAGAAAGAAAATAGACAAGAAGCCTACTGTTTTTTTGTTTTGGTTTGGTTTGGTTTTTTTGTTGTTTTTGTTTGTTTGTTTCATTTGAATATGCGGAAAAAAATAAAGAAATTCTACGGAGAAAAGTAACAATGCAAAAGCTTAACCATGAGCCATTTCCAGACTTAAGTCAGTTTGTGGACCCAGAACCTCTTGAATAACAACAAGGCCAAGTTCCCCTGAGGAAGGACCATGTTAAAATACCTAAGAGTCGGCTAAAGAGATGACTCAGAAGTTAAGAGCACTGACTGCTCTTCCAGAGTTTCTGAGTTCAAAACACAGCAGCCACATGGTGGCTCACAACCATCTGTGATGGGATCTGATGCCCTCTTCTGGTGTAACTGATGACAGCTATAGTGTATATAATAAATAAATCTTTTTTTAAATACCTGAGAGTTTTACTGTTAGCTTCCCCCGCCCCGTCCTTTCTCAGAACTATGGCTTTTCAGGAGGGTATCTGTACATGGTGGGGGGAGGACACAATTAGAGCCCCCAGGTTCTGTTGGTTATAAACTGAAAGTGATTCTGGGGATCCCCAAAGCACTGTGGCTCTTCAGAGAGAGAGAGAGAGAGTAAAGGCTAATGGCTTAGTCTGGTGATTAATGGATGGCATTTTGGCTGACGTCTGACTTACAGTGAATCTAGTGGATTCCTCAACTCATCCTATGGTTATTTCTGCAGTTCCAGGATGTATGATTCGAACAGACAGTCATAGAGGTTGGCAGAATTTCTACATTGACTCTGTGACCTATGGAGTAAGGGCTGCTACAGTCAAAACGACCAAGAGAGAGCTGTTAGAGATGTCTGTATTAGAAGAGTGAACCAAAATCAGTGTCAAATCCCTGGAGGTGCTACGGAAATTAGTGCCATTATCTAAGACTAATGATGCAGGGATGGTGTATCTCACAACAACTCCTTTTAATTCTCCTACTGTCCCATGTAGAAGACAGATGGATCATAGAGAATGACAGTACAAAGTAATCTTTACAGTGTCATGACACATATAGACATTTGGTACTGCAGAGTCAACTGTGTTATTTCCAGAATGGAATAGATAATAAGCCCACTATATTTTGTTCCTTCTGTATGAACAGAGAAATTCTTGATCAAATAAAAAATGCTTTATTGGGTAGTTTGAATAATATCAATAGGGAATCTCAGCCCATGGATACATTTTATTTCATTTTTTTTTCCTGCAACATTAAGGTCTGCTGACCCAAAAGGTTTGGCTCCAGAGAGAAAAGTGCTCCTAGTAGAAGATGCAACAAAAAATTACATTGAATTGGAAGTTCATACCCAGAATCCCCCTAGCCACTAGACTTCTGTAGCCCTTAAACCTACATATTAAAGAAGGGAATTATGGTGTTAGGAATGGAAATTGATCCAGACTACGGGGTGACAGGAGTTGACGTAAATTCTTCTCCACAATGAAGGTAAGAAAGATTATGTCTGAAATTCAGGATTTAGGGCGAGCTCCACTTAAGAAAGACCACTCCTGGTACTTTAAATTTGGCTAAGAATCTATGGTTGGTTGGCTTATAGGCACCCAGCATGAAGCTACTATCATTATTTTGCTAAATTGACACAGCATCAAATGTACTCTAAGTTTGTGCCTCTGTACATATTGTACAAGTCTCAGACCTCATTAGAGAATTTTCCCTGTGCAGCGTTAGACAGTGCCAAAACTTAATAATTGGTCAAACAGCAAAACACTTCGCTGTAGAATACTAAGACACAGATCAAAAGTCTGCATCATACTCCTCCCACCAAGGCTCAGGGTCCATCATGAAAGAAAGGCAAAAAGATTGTTAGAGCCAGAGATTGTGGAATACTGGACCAAACTAGTACCATCTGGTTGTGGCAGGATTGGTATACTCATGAACTCAAAGCAGCTGGGATAGTCTATATATGATCAAAACTCCATCATGGAAGGAGAGGGTCTCAAGAGCCCTGACTCCTAACTGAATAGCTATTGACTACTGATTGGTTCTGGGAAGAAGAATCAGCTTCCTTTAAGAATGAGGCACCTGGAAGGTGAACCATGTTGCAATAGATGGCCTCTCATGCATAATTATAAGGGCAGCACAAATTGGAAACAATAAGGTATTCAAAGTCGAGGTGGGGATGGGGAGGTTGGAGTGGGGGGAAGATCTGTGTGAGGAAGTATGCTGGGAGAAAATTGAGATGTAAAGTGAATAAATTAAAACAAAAAATTAAAACCATAACTAAGAGCTGAGAGATAGAAGAGCCTGTGTGAAATATGGTTTTCTAAGCAAAACATGGTCTTGATAACCATTAACTCATAGCAGCTGTCATTACTGGCTCTGGAATCATAGATGAAAATCCCTCCTAACAATCAACCACCAGATTCTAAGAGAGGAAGATGAATGTGCTCAGTTGCGTTCCCACTTGTTAACACATCAGGCTCTGATGGATGGGTCTTAACCCAGAGTGTTCTGAGGTACACCTAAGAAAAAGTAATGAACATGGGGAAGTGAAGGAAGGAGAGGGGCTGGAAGAGTTAGGAGGGAAATAGAAGAAAGGGAAGAGAGAGTAACAGGGATGCTTTGTATACATGTACAAAAAAGTGTCAAAAAGCAAAATTTATTAATACAATCAGTAGGATTAAACAAAGATTAAATAAAGAATTGGAAAACGGACAGGCAAATCAGTCACACTGCCATCAGAACTCACAGCCTGTCCGCAGAGAACTGAGCACCCAGAGGAGACACGGGAGCGCTCTCTCTACTGAGCCCACGGGTGAGCCCACACTGTCTCTCCACTGATTATCTGGGGAGAGACCTCCAGGAACACTTAGAGTGGATGTATCATGCTACGGCTTGGGTCTGTGCCCTTCAAGCCTCCATCTGCACCCAGAGCTAGAGCTGACCCATCACCATCGGAACTCACAGCCTGCCCATAGAGATCTGAATACTCAGGATCAGTCTCCCTCTGGAACCCATGGCCCACAACAGAAAGGAAAGACAAGTGCCATTCAGAGACAAAAAGAACAACTAACACCAAAGGTAAGAAGATGGAAAGAGGCAAGCACAAGAATCTAAGCAACAGAAACCAAGGCAACCTGACAACATCAGAACCCAGCTCTCCCACCACAGCAAGCAGTATACATCCTAACATACCAGAAAAACAAGATTTGGACTTAAAATCATGCTTCATACTGATGATAAAAGGCCTCAAAAAACACATAAATAACACACTTAAAAAAATACAGGAGAAAACAAAACAAAAAAAAAGTACAAGCCCTTAGACAAACTCAGGAAAACACAAACACAAGCAAACAGATGAAGGAATTAAACAAAACCATCAAAGATCTAAAAATGAAAATGTAAACACTAAAAATGAAAACAAAGAGAAACAACCTTGGAGATAGAAAACCTAGAAAAGAGGTCCAGAGTCAAAGATGCAAGCATCTCTAAGTGACTACAAGAGATGGAAGAGAGAATCTCAGGAGCAGAAGATAGCATAGAAAGCATTGATACAACAGTCAGAGAAAATGTAAAAATTAAAAAGCTCCTAACTCTAAACATCCAGGAAATCTAGGACACAATTAGAAGGCCAAACCTAAGGGTTCTAAGAGCAAAGATTCCCAACAAGAAGGCCCAGTAAATATCTTCAACAAAACTATTGAAGAAAACTTTCCTAACCTAAAGAAAGAGATAACCATGAATACACAAAACGGCTACAGAACCCCAAATAGATTGAACAAGAAAAGAAATTACTCCAAATGCATAATATTCAAAACACCAAATGTTCAAAACAAAGAAAGTGTACTAAAAGCAGTAAGGGAATAAAAACCAAGTAACATATAAAGGCAGATCGATTAGAATAACACAAGACTTCTCAACAGAAACTATGAAAGCTAGAAGATCCTGGACAGACATCATACAAACCCTAAGAGAACACAAATGCCAGCACAGGTTACTATGTCCAGCAAAACTCTCAGTTACTATAGATAAAGAAACCAAAATAATCCAGGACAAAACCAAATTTACACAATATTTGTCCACAAATACAGCACTACAAAGGATAATAGATGGAAAGCTCCAACACAAGGAGAGAAACTACACCCTAGGAAAAGCAAGAAAATAATACTCTAGCAACAAAACCAAAAGAAGAAAGGCACACAAACACAATTCTACCTCTAACAACAAAATTAACAGGAAACAGCAATCATTATTCCTCAATATCTCTTAATGCCAATGGACTCAATTCCCCCAATAAAAAGACATAGACTATCAAACTGGATATATAAACAGTACCCAGCATTGTGCTGCATGCAGTAAACTCACCTCAGCAACAAAGACAGGCATTATTTCAAAGTAAAAGACTGGGAGAAAACTTTCTAAGCAAATGGTCCCAAGTAGGAAGCTGGAATAGCCATCCTAATAGTGAATAAAATAAATTTCCAACCAAAAGTCATCAAAAAAGACAAGGAAGGACACTTCTTACTCATCAAAAGAAAAAAAATCTCTTAAGATGAACTCTCAGTCCTCAACATTTATGCTTCAAGTACAAGGGCACCATATTCATAAGTTATACTAAAGCTCAAAGCATATATTGCATGGCACACAATAAGAGTGGGAGACTTCAACACCCTACTCTCATCAATAGACAGATCATAGCAGCAGAAACTGAACAGAGACAATATGAAACTAGCAGAAGTTATGAACCAAATGAATTTAAGAAACATCTATAAAATATTTCATCCTAAAACAAAAGAATATACCTTCTTCTCAGCACCTCACACCACTTTCTCCAAAATTGACCATATAGTCAGTCACAATACAGGCCTCAACAGATAAAAGAACATCAAAATAATCCCATGCATCCTATCAGATCACCATGAACTAAAGCTGGTCTTCAACAAATCAACAAAAACAAGAGTTGGTTCTTTGAGAAAATTTACAAGATTGATAAACCCTTAACTAGACTAACTAGAGGGCTCAGAGAGAGTATCCAAATTAACAAAATCAAAAATAAAAGTGGAGACATAACAACAGAAATGGAGGAAATTCAAGAACTCATCAGAACCTACTACAAAAGATTATACTTAACAAAACTGAAAAATCTAAAGGAAATTGACTATTTTCTAGACAGATTCTAGGTACCACAGTTAAATCAGAATTAGATAAAGCATCTAAAGAGTCCCATAACCCCTAAAGAAATAGAAGCACTTATCAAAAGCCTCCCAACCAAAAAAAAAAATTTTTTTTAAATCCCAGGACCAGATGGGTTTAGTGCTGAATTCTAACAGACCTTCATAGAAGACCTAATACCAATACTCTCCAAACTATTCCACAAAATAGAAATAGTGAGAACACTACCCAACTTATTCTTCAAAGCCACAACTATACTCATTCCTAAATGACACAAAGACCCTACAAAGAAAGAGAACTTCAGACCAATTTCCCTTGTAACATCAAAGCAAAAACATTCATGCAAACCGAATCCAAGACACATCAAAGCAATCATTCACCATACATAAGTAGGCTTCATTCCAGGGATGCAAGGATGGTTCAATATACGAAAATCTATCAACAAAATCCACTATATAAACAAACTCAAAAAAAAAAAAAAAAAAAAAAAAAAAAAAAAAAAACATGATTATCTCTTTAGATGTTGAGAAAGGATTTGACAATAGTCAACACCCCTTCATGTTAAAAGTCTTGGAAAGATCACGGATTCAAGGCCCATACTTAAACAGAGTAAAAGCAATATACAGCAAACTGTAGCCAACAACAAACTAAATGGTGAGAAACCTAAAGCAATCCCACTAAAATCAGGGACTAGATAAGGCTGCCCACTCTTCCCCTACCTATTCAGTATAGCACTGGAAGTGCTAACCAGAGCAATCAGACAAGAAAATGAGGCCAAAGGGATAGAAATTGGAAAGGAAGAAGGCAAAAAATCACTATTTGCAGATGATATGATAGTGTGCTTAAGTACCCCCAAAAAAATATCACCAGAGAACTTCTACAGCTGATTCAGTAATGTTGCTGGATATAAAATTAACTCAAAAAATTAGTAGCCTTCCTCTACTCAAAAGATAAACAGGCTGAGAAAAAAATCAGAAAATTGACACCCTTCACAATAGTCACAAAGAATATAAAATACCTTGGTGTGGCCTGAACCAAGCAAGTGAGGCATCTGTAAGACTTCTAGTCTCTGAAGAAAGAAAATGAAGACTTCCGAAGTTGGAAAGATCTCCCATGTTCATGGTATGGAAGGATCAACATAGCAAAAATGGCCATCTTGCCTAAAGCAATCTACAATTTCAATGCAATTCCCATCAAAATACCAACTCAATTCTTCATAGAAATAGAAAGAGCAATTTGCAAATTCATTGGAATAATAAAAAACTCAGGAGAGCCAAAATTATTCTCAACAATAAAAATACTTTTGGGGGAATCATCATCCCTGACCTTAAGCTGTATTATGATAAAAAGTAAGATCTTAATGCACACTATCAAACCTTTAAAAATATATAAAAAAGCCAAGCACTGACAAAAATGTATTCATATACTTTTATGCAAAGATGCTTAAAATTTGTACATTTATCTTTGTTTTTTGTTTTTTTAAATAAAGTTGTTCAATAAAAAAACTGTATGGTATTGGTACAGAAACAGGCAGGTGGATCAATGGAACAGAATAGAAGAACCAGAAATGAATTTACACACCTGTTGTCAGTTGACTTTGACAAAGGAACTAAAAACTTTCAATGGAAAAAGGACAGCCTCTTCAACAAATGGTGCTGGTTCAACTGGCAGTTAGCATGCTGAAGAATGCAAATCCATACTTTCTTATCTCCTTGCACAAAGCTCAAGTCCAAGTGGATCTAAGGCCTCCACATAAAACCAGGTACACTAAATTTAAAAGAACAGAAAGTGGGGAAGAGCTTAGAACACATAGGCACAGAGGAAAATTTCCTGAATAGAACACCAATGGCTTATGCACTAAGATCAAGAATTGACAAATGGAACCACATGAAATTTCAAACCTTCTGTAAGGCCAAGGACACTGTCAAAAGGACATACTGGCAACCAACAGATTGGGAAAAGATCTTTCTTTACCAACCCTACATCTGATAGAGGGCTAGTATCCCATATATACAAAGAACTCAAGAAGTTAGACTCTAGAGAATCAAAGAATCCTATTAAAAATGGGGTACAGAGCTAAACAAAGAATTTTCAGCTGAGGAATACAGAATGGCTAAAATGCACCTATAGAAATGCTCGACATCCCTAGTCATCAGAGAAATGCAAATCAAGACGACCCTGAGATTCCACCTCACACCTGTCAGAATGGTTAAGATCAAAAACTCAGGTGACAGCAGATGCTGGCAAAGATGTGGAGAAAGAGGAACAGTTTTCCACTGTTGGTGGGGTTGTAAGCTGGTACAGCTACTCTGGAAATCAGTCTCATGGTTCCTCAGAAAATTGGACATAGTACTACCTGAGGACCCATCACTACCACTCCTGGGTATATGCTCAAAAGAAGCTCCAACATCTCACAAGGACACATGTTCCACCATGTTCATAGCAGCCTTATTTATAATAGCCAGAAGGTGTAAAAAACCTAGATGTTCTTCAACAGAGGAATGGATACAGAAATTGTGGTGCATTTACACAATGGAGTACTACTCAGCTATTAGAAACAATGACTTCATGAAATTTCTAGGAAAATGGATATAATTGAAGCTATCATCCTGAGTAAGGTAGCCCATTCACAAAAGAATACTCATGGTATGTACCAACTGATAAGCAGATACTGGCCCAAATATCTTGGAATAACCAAGAAACAATTCACAGAAATTATGAAGCTCAAAGAAAAGGAAGGCCAGAAAGTGGATGTCTCAGTCCTTCTTAGAAGGGAGAACAAAAGACTCATGGGAGGTAATAATGGGACAAGTAGAGGAGCAGGGATTGGAGAAAAGATCATTCAAAGACTACCTCACCTGGGGATTCATCCCATATGTGCCCAATAAACCTAAGTACTATTGCTGATGCCAAGTAGTGCTTACTGGCAAGAATCTAATATCGATGTCTCCTCAGAGGGTCTGCCAGAACCATACTGACACAGAGGAGGATGCTTGCACCTAACCATTTGACTGAATACAGGAACCCCAATGAAGGAGCTAGAGAAAGAACTGAAGGAGCTGAAAGGGTCTGCAACCTCATGGGAAGAACAAAATTAGTAACTAACCAAACCTACCATAGCTCCCAGGGACTAAATCACCAATCAATGCGTTCTTATGGAGAGACCCCTGGCCCCAGGTGCATATGCAGCAGAAGATAGCATTCTCTGGTATCAATGAGAGGAGTGGACTTTGATCCAGCGAAGGTTCATTTTCCCAGTGTAGGGGAATGTTAAAGCACTGAGGTGGGAGAGGGAGGTTGGCAGAGGGAGCATCTTTATGGAGGCAATGGGAGGGTGAGGGGGAATGGGATTGGCAGAAAGGGGATAACACCTGAAATGTAAATACAGAGAATTATCAGGGAAAAAAATGAGAAGAACCTGAGGAAAAGAAGGTCCAGGGACAGGTCCAAAGTGGTGTCCAGATCAAGAGGACCCACAGCCTGACACTATTACGGAGGCTATGGAGTGCTCACAGAAGGGGACCTATCATGACAGCCCTCCAAAAGACTCAACAAGCATCTGAAAGAGTCAGATGAAGTTATTTGCACTCGACTAATGGACAGAAGCTGCGGGACCCTATGGTTGAATTAGGAGAAAGCTTGGAAAGCAAAGGAGGAGGTCGTCCTTGTAGTAGAACCAGCAATCTCAACTAACCTGGACCCCTGGGATCTCTCAGACACTGGACCACCAACCAGCAGCACACAGCACCTGATATGAGGCCCCAACACATATACAGCAGAGGACTGCCGGGTCTGGGTTTAGTCAGAGAAGATGCACCTAACCCTCATGAGACTGGAGGACCCACGGAATGGGGAGGTATGGTGGGTTGGGAACATCCTTATGGAGCAGGGAATGGGGAGGTATGGATGTGGAATGGTCAGAGGATGAAGTGGGAGGGGGATAAAATCTGGAGTGTAAAAAAAGAAAATATTTTTAAAAGAAGAAGAAAAAAAAAACTAGCTGAGTTTAATGGCACACCTTTAATCCTGGCACTTGTTAGGCAGAGACATGCAGAACTCTGTGAGTTCGAGACCATCCTGGACTACTTAGTGAGTCCCTGGATGACCAGTGCTACAGAGTTAGACCCTGCCTCAAAAAACAAAAACTTTTTTTTTGAAAACTACAGATTAAGAATAAATCTGAAAGCCTAGCCAATAAGAAGTAAATAAATAAATAACAGCAGGAAAATATATTTGAATATCAATTGCATTATTATCAGATACCAAATCCTGAAGGCCAGAAACATACAGTAGATATTTGTAAAGTTCTAAAAAGAAAGAATTTTCAGGCAGGAATCCAACATCTGGTGAGAACTTTGTAAAGCCATTTATTTATTAGACATTTTTTAAAACTTCAGACAAGGGTATATAAAAGTGATGAAGGTAATGGGGTCCGAAAAGACATGTTGCCATTCATGATACAAAGCAATAAATGGTGACAGAAACAGTGACACACCTCATATATATGTCATAAAGCCCAAAGAGATGCCAGTGAGAAACATACCAATGGATACTCAACGGCTCCACAACAAGCTATCATGTGACGTTTAAAGTATCCCATAAGGCCCATGAAACCAGGAAAAGAGAGAAGGGCAAAACCCAGAGGAAAGAAACTCAGGATGGGAACGCAGGTCCTGAATTGTCAGTAATTACTTTCTGAGGAGAAATGCCACACACATTGATGAAAGAACCAAGGTTCACAGAGTAGATTTGAAAGCAAGGGACAGCTATAAATACCATCAGAAAGGCGCAGTTCGACATCAGATGATGAGTACTAGGAATGTAAGAGGATATATATATATATATGAACACATTAATTAAAATGAGAACTGAAAAGTGATGTGACATCTAATAGGGTTGGTCAAATGGACAGAAAATGTATAAAAAGAGAAAGGGACTTACCATGAAAATAAAAGACCTGTTCCCAAGCAAATGCCATGCTACCAAATGTAACCACAGTGACTCCTAGTGAGCTCAGCATCACTGCCCTGTGACTCGGATATCCACTAGACAGAAATCAAGAAAGGACATAGGTGCCTGGACCAGCACAATTAACCAATAAGGCAACTACATGCATGGGCAAAACATGCAGTAAAATAGAGACGTGCACAATTTCAAATTCACTTGAACTGGTAAGTTAAGTCAGGTTTCTGTTTGCAACACTTGATGATTAATACTGGTTATCAATGTAACTGGGTCTGGGGTCAACTAAAAGACATGCTTCTGAGGGTGTGCTGCAAGGCTTTGAAAACTACCAACAAAAATCTTGGCAGTAGTTAAAGAAACATGAACTGTAGGGAAACACAGGCTGCATAGCAACAAATTCTTATCAGAAAACCAAATCATACAGGCCAGAAATAAAGGACCAGTGCCTGGTGTCTGGAACTCTGAAAGACAAGAATGTCAGCTAGAAGTTCCTGGGGGGATTACTGTGGGAAGATAACACTCCCCTGCAGTGCACAACACTTTCTGGTGGAATCCCAGATATAAAATGGCCATGGAGAAAGCCATGCAAAGTTTCACACATTTACCTTTTATTATTGCTAATACATGCATCTACCTCATTGCTACCTCTGCTGTTACAACCTGCACAGACGATGCAACTCACATTCTTTGACCTTATTACCTAGACTGAATCTCTTGGCCTTCAGAGCATGATGTGACATCAAGCTTCATGGACTAAGCATCTCCCAGGGTTTTAGACTCTTTGACATACACACAGCCATTGTTGGATTATTTGCCCTATATTTTGTGAGCAAGTCTAATAAACACCATTCCAGTATGTACTTATTTCATTAGCTCTGTTCCTTTAGAAAACCCTGCCTAGCACAGATTGTGGAGAAACAAAATTGTAAGGTTGGATTTATATAGTGGATTTGTTAATATCTGATCTCTTGTCTTTCCAACTTTATTAAACCTAGAATAGCTAAGGACTCCCCATGAGCCATGGAGAACATTGATAACCTGTGGTATAAAATACAGAAAGTACCTCACAAAATAAATTCATTTAAGACTCACTCTCCCATTGTAAGGATTTAGTGACTCCCTACGTAGAACTTTAAACATTTATAGAAAAGTAAGTGATATAATAGTAGCTGATTGCATCTAGCATTCATAAGATAACAAAGGACAACAAAACTAGTTCAAACTGAGATTGTGAGTATGTGCCCATTGAACAGATATTTGGAATTTAACATTGCATTTGACATAGTCAAAAAAAGAAGGAGGAGGAGGAGGAGGAGAAGGAAGAGGAGGAGGAGGAGGAGAAGGAGTAAAGAAAGAAAGAAAATAAAGGGGTACCAACACTTCCCTTGGTTAGTTCAAGTATGGGTCAAAAGATGAATGAGTTGGAAAATTAGCATTTCCTGGAGTGTAACACTGATGAAGGTATTCAAGCACTTGGGAGACTGGAGTGCTAATGTAGCTTTATCATATAAAACATGCTCCTCCATAAATGTCTGGAAGACTTGCTCCTCCCTAACACAGGCACCAGAATGCTTAAGAATCTGGCCTTGCTTTTCTCTGCTGGTCTGATCTCACAGTGGTGACCATGGTTGGGATGGGATTACCTAGATCCCATCATAACACAGGGCACATGACAACCCTGAATCAATGAAGGCAAGTTGAGGATGCTTACCAGGATAGGCAGCACACACACAAAAAAATGCTCATAATAGCCTAATATGTATAATTATTTGGTACCGAATAATTAATCATGATGTCCCCAAATATGAAATAGACAGGGAGCCTACTAAGATTTTCCTTGTTCTGTATCTGTGCTTCTCAACCTTCCTAATGTTGTAACACTTTGCTACAGCAACTCATGCTGTGGTGATAATTTTTTTCATTGCTACTTTGTAACTGTAATTTTGCTACTGTTATGAGTTTTAATGTAAATATCTGTTTTCTGATGGTCTCATGTGACCCCAGTGAAAGGGCTGCTTGACCCTCAAAGTTTGCAACCCACAGGTTGAGAACCACTGTTCTATATAATCAAAGAAATTCCAAGACATAGCAATGAAAGGCTACCTTGAATCATAGAAGGAGAGAAATATGTCCTTTCAGCCAATTTCAAGACTTGAGTTATTTTACAAATACAGAACCTCTCAAATGATGGAATGGCTATGTCCCTCAGAGGGCAATTTTGATACAGCATCAAAAATGTTTACTATTGGGGGATGGGAGCAGGGCAGGGTAAAGGAATAAGATCTCAAATGTAAATACAGAGTAATAAAAAATTTAAAAGTATTTACTATTAATCTGTCTCTCATAGTTCTCACAAAGAACCTATAGCCATTTACAGCTATGGTTTTCTTCCTTTGGTAGATCAACACATCTTCCCTTACCTGGTATGCATTAATCTTAAAAATGCCTTTTTGTCTGTATATGTCAGGAAAGATCAACAAAAGCAATTTGCTTTCAGTTAGTAAGACCAGGAGTAAACCTTTACAGTTCTACCTCAAGGGTACATTAATTCACCAGGCTTGCCTCATAACTCTGCTTTCAAAGATCTTGATCATGTCTCTTCCATGAAGCATCACAATTGTCAATTATATTGATGGGATTTTACAGGTTGAACTAAGAGAGGTGTTAGCGATTGCTCTGGACTTATTGATAAACCATATGCCCACCAGATAGTGGGAATTAATCCAACAAAATTTCAAGAACCTTCTACCTCAGTGTAATTTCTGAGACACCAGTGGTGTGAGCCATGCAGAAATAATTTTTTATGTTTTTTTTTACTTTTTTTGGATACTTTCTTTATTTACATTTCAAATATTCCATTTCCTGATTTCCCCTCCAGAAATCACCTATTTCCACCCACCTTCCCACTGCTTACGGAAATATTCTAACATGACAGGTAAACTATTGTATTTTGACTCTCCAACTACCATAAAAAACAAATCATACTGCTTCGTCAGGCTATTTTGATTTTGAAGACAGCAAATTGTGGACAGAATCTCTTGTGTGCTGTATGAAAGCATCACTTGTCAATTAAATTGATAATTAATAAATAAATGTCAATTAATACTGATAGCCTATTAGCTGAGGCAGGAAAAAGGAGGTGGGAGTTCTAATAGGGAGAGAGCAACTCTCAGATAGAAATTTGCCCCCAAAGTCTGAGGAGACCGACCAATAAAATGAGAGGAGAAAACCAGAAGAACTTATGTGGCAGAACTTCGACTATTTTAAATGAGATAATTGAATTATGAGCTTGTCAAGAAATGAGCCAAAGCATGTGACCTAGGCATTTATTCATAAATAATAAGTCTCAGAGCCATTAATTTGGGAACTGGTGCACAGGTGGAAAAGCCTGTGGTTAAAACACATTCTTCACTTGGCTCTTATTCTATCTTGTATATCAACTACTCGGGAAACTGTTACTGTTGAATGGGGTACAGAACAGACTCTGGGGTACAGACTACATTTTATTTGGATATTATTGAATGGGTATAGACACAGGCTCTTTAGTAGTTCCAGGCTGCTGGGCTGCTCTACTGTACGAACTATTTATCCAGAAGAACCAGTGGTTCCCATAGTTTGAGTTACAGATAGAGATGTTCTTTAGATCACTCTTAACGGAGCCCTTGGACTTTTGAAGCTAGACACAGAAGTCATCTGCATGCAACTATTCTTCTTTTGAGAGATAACTCTTGGTCCTCTAGGGGGCCTTAGTGGAAACACCATGAAACTAGAGCTGCCCACTGTGAGATGGGTGTCATCTGGCTCACCAGGTCATACAGGTGTACATACCTACAATCTATCTATTATCAAACAGTACATTTTAATATATTATCAGGCTCAGAATGTCCAAAAGGCACAACTATGTTATACAAAATTCCCAAATTACCCATAAGTCATAACTCTTGCTACCATGTCTTCTATCCCTGAGCATGAATCTATGGCCTCATAGGGTATACTCTATGACTGGTTGAGACTTGGGAAGGAAGACTAGAATCTAGTTTACAAATGCCTCTATGTACTTATAGTACTGGCATCACCAAGATACCTGAAGCATCACAAACTTTTTTCTGGAACAACCGTGAAAGACAGTAGTGGAGATAAATCTTCATAGTGGACAAAAGTTTAAGCAGTTCATAAGCTGTATGTACACTTTGCTGAAAAAGATAAATTGCTGGATGTGAAATTATGTACTTACTCATGGACTGTAACCAATGGTTTGGCTATATGGTTTTGGACATGAAAGAAACATGATTGGAAAAACTGATTTTAATGAAAAGAATATGAGCTAGATCTCTTCAATTGGGCAAAGGACTTAAAGCTTGTGTCCTATGTAACTGTTCCTCAAATGATGACTTCATCAAAGGAAAAGTTTAACAATCATAGAGATGGAATGCCCAGACTGGGGGATTGTCAGCCTCCTTTCCTGGTCATCTCCGTTATTGGCATGTAGATTCATTTAAAAAGTTACCATAATAGATGGGATGGAAGTGACTCATAGACTCAACAACAGGGATTTCCCAATCACTGAGATTGATCTGGCTGTGGCAATTACTGAATGCAAAATTTGTTTTCAGTAGAGACCATCATGGAACCCCCAATGGGACACCATTCCTTGAGATGATCAGCCAATGTCCTGATGGCTGGTTGGCTATCTTGGACTACTTCTTTTGTGGAAAAGGGAGCACTTTGTCCTCACTGGGGTAGATACTTATTCCAGTTACATGTTTTCTTTTCCTGAAGCTAATACACCGTCTAATACTACCATCTGTGGACTTACAGAACACATTATTGTGGCATTTTTTTCATAGCATTGCTTCTGATCAGGGAGCCCACTTCACTTAAGAAAAAGCTGTGCAGCAGTGGATTTATGCAACTCACTGGCCTTATAATATTCCCTATGCTTCTGCAGCAATTGGTTTGATGAACCAGTTGAGTAGAGTGACCTTTAAATATAGTTAAGTCCAGACTAAAAGTTTGGAGTGATGGTGCATGGTTCTAAAGAAGGCTGGATATGTTCTTGATCAGTGTCTAATATATGGTACCATTACATATAAGCCCAAAATATATAGATCCCAGGATCAAATGGGGTGGGATTAGAAATAGTATCTACCACTCATCATTTTTTTGCTTTATATTTCTGCAGATTTATCCTCTGATAGCCTATAAGTCTTTGTTCTAGAAGGGAGAGTGCTTCTACCAAGAGATACAACAAACATTTCATTGAGCTGGAAGCTAAGATATCCTCCTGGCTACTTTGAGCTAAAACAGTTTTCTACAGTGAAGGCAAGAAGAGCATCTGCAGTGTAGCAGGAATGTGCGCATCAAGTCAATGGGAAACAACAACAGTATAATGCAGACAGGATGGTAAATGACCTACACCCTTTGGGAAAGATGGTATGTATCACCCGTCCAGATAAAAAGACCTGCTGAGATGTTTGCTGAGGGTGAAGGAAACATGAAGTCATTAGTAGAAAAACTGTAGGTATAAATACCAACTATAATTATACGAAGTTGCAGAACCAAAATTGTTACTGCCAAGAGTGTTTCTGTCCTACTTTGTAATAGACATGACTATGCACATGTAACATATATATTGGTCAAATATCCATCTTTTTTTCCTTTATTTTTTGTCTTACATTATAGTATCAATTGAGTTAGTACTACTAGTGGAGTGTCATAAAGCTGCATTGTCATATAAGTTATGGGTTAACAAAAAGGTCAAACATTCCTGAAAGGACTGCACCATTGCTGCCACTGCTGGGCATGGCGTATGTGTGATTCTGTCTCTATACGTTTCTCCTGCTTTTTCTTTGGCTCCTTTCTCTTCTGTTTGTTTGGTCCTATTCCAATTTTGGTTTTGTTTTATCTTTTACTTTATTTTTATTTCTGAGAAACAGAAAGGGTATGGGTGTAGGTGGAAGAGGAGGCTGGGGAGAACTGGAAGAAGTTGGGGAAGGGACAGTCATAATCCAAATATATTGCATGAAAAATATTTTTAATGAAAGAAAAAAGAAGCAGTGATTTTAAAAACATGTGTACAAATACAAAGATGAAAAGTAACAGGCACCAAGAAAAGATAAAGGACCTGCAGGCAGATTGGGCAACCTGACAGACAATGACAGAGACAATGGGGAGAAATCTTAGAACAGAAACAGCAGTTTGTGTAGAAGAAAACTGGATGGGAAAATATCAGAAAATCAAGCAAAAAAAAATGGTGAAAGTGAGAAACTGAGAAAGATCCCAGCAATACTTCCACTTTTGACAAAGGAGAATAAAACAAAATGTTTCACGATCCAGGTTTGAAAGGTTCAGCCTTGCTCCATGGTGAGAAAATTTAGCTGTGCAGCAGTTGCAAATGTCTGAGCCCACAGTGCACTTAGGATGTCTGGGGATTGATATGGGCCTGGGGAGGAAAAAGAAGCAACGAGAGATGAAACTGTAGCCATGCAACAAGTGAATCTCAGCAAGTCGTCCACTTCCATACATATTTTAAAAATGCACTCCCTGTGGAAAGAACAAAATTATCAAGTAACCAAACCCATCACAACTCCCAGGGACTAAAACATCGCCCAATAAGTTTGCATGGAGAGATACATGGCTCCAGGTGCATATCCAGCAGAGGATAGCACTCTCTGGCATCAATGAGAGGAGAGGACTTTGGTCCAGCGAAGTCTCTTTTTCCCAGTATAGGGGAATGCCATGTTGCTAAGGTGGGAGAGGGTGGTTGGAGAGGGAGCACCTTCATGGAGGCAATGGGAGAGGGAGGGGAATGGGATTGGCAGAAGGGGGATAACACCTAAAATGTAAATACAGAGAATATCCAATAAAAAATGCACTCAACAAGGTCTAACATTAAGTCAAAACATGTTCGACAGTAACAAGTCTCATTTCCCTACTTTAGACTGCCCAGCCCACCCACACTCCTCAAGCAAAGTGCACATATTTTCTTTCCCATAAATGTACCAGAATATAGCAGGCTGTTTTCCACTCTCTTTTCCCATGGCCATGTATTCTACATGTATTTTTCTAGTAACATATATATCTTGGTTGTTTTGATTTTGGTGTTTTTACTGGTGCACAGTATTTCTATTTTGTTATTATAGCACAGCTTATTTATCTGACTTTCTCTTGGTGGGGGGTATGAGTTGTTTCAATGCCACTGAGAATAAACTTGCACATATTTCATTTTGAATGTGTGCAAATGCATGCAGAAGACAAATTCCTGGAAGGCTCTGCTGAGTCAAGGGGCAGGTGCATTTTTCATTTTTATAGATGCTCCCACTTGCCCTGAATCGTGCTGTGTACCATTTTGCACTCCCATCAGCAATGGATGAAGTGCCTGTTGCCTTACACAAAGAAATGACCATTTGACTTACAATGGCAAAAGCCTGTCTACCCAGCCTCTGACTTCAAGATGCATAGGAAGTGGAGGAGATCATGGAGGATTTTGCAATCAGGAAGGACTGCCGGGGATATGGGTGAAAAAGGGAGAAGCAAAGCATGTTTGATTGGATGGTGCTTGGTTTGAGGATGTGAGAAGAGTCATTCCATCAGATATGGAGGGAAGAGCACTCAGGAAGAACAGGATGGTCATGTGAGTCTCTTAGGGTGGTCCCCAGTAGGATGCTCTCCCATAGAAAGATATTCTGATTTCAATGGCATATTGGGATTAAAACTTGTAACCATAAAAGCTAAGTGGGTCACCAAAAGGTGGGGAGGCTATTCTCCAGGCTAAAAGCAAAAGGCAAAAGCATGTAAAGACTAGAAAAGGAGCCATCAGGAGACAAGCATGACTGCTGCCTTGTACAAAATACAAGTTGGGGGAAGAGGGATGTGGTTGATTCCCTGTCCTTAAAGCTTCAATGAGTCTGAGCCTATGGGAATGAGAGTCCAGTGGATGGGAACCAGCGGGTCATTCTATTCCTGCACAAGCATCATGACCAGGAAGCAAGTTGGGGAGGAAAGGGTTTATTCGGCTTACACTTCCATATCGCTGTTCATCACCAAAGGAAGTCAGGACTGGAACCCAAGCAGGTCAGGAAGCAGGAGCTGATGCAGAGACCATTGAGAGATGTTGCTTACTGGGTTGCTTCCCCTGGCTTGCTCAGCCTGCTTTCTTATAGAACCCAGTTTGACCAGCCCAGGGATGGCACCACCCACAATGCGCTGGGCCCTTCTCCCTTGATCACTAGTTGAGAAAATGTCTTGCAGCAGGATCTCATGGAGGCATTTCTTCATTTGAGGTTCCTTTCTCTGTGATAACTCCAGCTGTGTCAAGTTGACATAAGACCAGCCAGTATGATTTTTATCAACTCAAAGGCATCAACAACAGCATTAAGAGAATATTCGATTTAAGCCACAAGGGGAAAAGTGTTTAAGATATTAGTACATAGGAGGAAACCCCAGGAAACAGTAGGGGGTAAGTAAAAACAAAGGACACCACAAGACCAAAAAGGAAATTAGGAGCAGGACTGGGGAAAGCTGTTTAAAAGAGAAAAACAAAAATGCAGGCCCAGGCATAGTTGAATTGGGATTAGTTATGCTGACTTCAGGCAGTATGCATGATTCCTGCTATGGTTTAAATACAGTCCCTCCTCTCAGAAACACATGCTGTAATGTTACCCCCACCATAAGGTACCAAGAGATGAAACCTTTAAATGGTACTAGAGATTTGCCCTCACAAGTGGATAAGATGCATGAACTCATTGATGCAGTTAAGGGGTTAATGAGTTATCTAAAGAATAAATCTTCTGTAGAAGCCCAGTGGGGAATCTCTTGCAGACTCTCTGTGTGGTTCTGCCATCAGAAAATATGGGCTTTCAGCCCTTTCTCTTTGTAAGCCACCAAATCCATGTAATTACATTATTAGCAGAAGAAAAAAATGTACAAAGAAAATAACTAAATCAAATGGCATTGGAGGAGATGGGAAAGAATATCCACCAACAAAGGGCAGACAAGGCAAATCACAGAGCACTGGTGAGGAGACCCTAAAATTCGAAGTTCTCTTTTAAACAAATGTGTTCATTTTCTCCCAGGATCTCAACTCCGCCTTCCATTTCCCTTCCATTTCTGAGAGAGAGATGCTGTTGTGCTCTGAGCCTTTGACACTGTTCCTTCTGCTATCACTTTCTCCCTCCAGTTCTCATCCCCAGAAAATCCCCTGGCATCTTTCCTTTCCTCTGGGGCAAGTGGACTCTACCTGCTCTATCTGCATAACCGCTGACCCTACATGATGAGAACAGTCGGTGCCCTTCCTCCTCCCACTATGATCAGTTTCATTCTAAAACACTTCTTCTTCTTATCTCTCATCCTCATGCAATAGACAGCACTCCTGGAGTCCCCCTACCTGTCCTCTTTCAGGTCACTGGTTCCTCTGTCACATGCCCCACCTAGTCTGCCTTTGGTCAGGGGCAACCTCTCCTAGAGCATTCCTTAATACCAAGCACCTTCTCAAAGAACCCTATCTTCAGGGTTCCTACAGTACCAGGTGTACTGTTTATTGTACTAATGAAGAAGATAAGGAGCACCCTGCTGTCCCTGCCTCCTCTGACTTTGTATCTTGAGAACACAGCCCCCTTCCTGGGGTGTAATACATTCACATAGGGGTGTTGTTGCCTTGAACATATGCAAGTGTCTCACTGATGCTTTGCTTAATCATTTTACAAAAAGCAGTAGAATGTGAGATGAGCCAGAAACGAGCTATTTTTCCAAGCTATGAAGCAACTCAACTACTCACTACCCCCAGTCCTTCCACCATCTAACAGCAAATGGCCAGGAATATCAAATCATAATCTACTTAAATGTTCTTCACTTCTGAAAGGGACTCAATTCAATAGAACTCCAAATTATCTCCAGTTTCCTTAACAGGATTGGAATCTGTTCAGCTCACATTGGCAGGCTGGAAGGAATGTTCATATCAGCGCAACCCCAATCACACCGCTCAGCAGTCCATGCAGAATTCATCTAGGCAGAGAGCAGCAGAGGAACTGCAACCTCAGCAAAGTTGGGGAGGCTGGTGTGGATGCTCTATGCCTGCAAGTCAGCAGCAACTTGGAACAGCAGGATCTAGGAGGCAGAGTCTGAGACCTAATCATTTTTTGGATCATGACTCCTATGCTCTGCTAGACTTCTAGACCCCCTCTGGTTTTTTGAGTTAAGTCAGCATCATGAACTTGACTCTCATTTTCCCAGTCTCCTGGTCCTAATGTCATCCTTTATGACAGATGCTGACTGAGCTATGGAATGCCCAGGCAACTGACAACCTATTATCTCTTGGTGTGGCCATGAGGGTGTCTCCAGAAGAGATGAGGATCCTAATGGTAAACTGAATGAATCAGGATGCTTTCTCTGGTATGTGTGGGTGTCACTCAGTCCATTGAGAGCCTGGATGAACCAAATATTGGAGGGAAGAACCTGTTCTCCCAGACACTGTCTTATATGTAAAAACTTGGGAAACTAGAAGAAACAGAAAAATGTAGATTCATATGACCCACCAAAATCAAATCACAAGGATGAAATTATTCCTTTGTAAAGATACCTTCCCCAGAGAATTGTTTGCTAGGCTGATGGGAAGATCCAACATTCCCAAACCTCCCTCAAGAGTTTCAAGTAGGAAGCTAATATGGAATAGGAGCCCTTGGTGCTCTTTCTGCTACAGGGAGGGGTCTGAGGCTTCATGTGAAGCCATGGAAATTGAATGGGTACCTGCTTTCCTTATGTGGTCAGCATGGGGCTGGGGGTTTGGTTAAGTGGAAGAGGCCAGTCTACGGGCATGTAAAAGAGAGCATTAAACATACTGAATGGCATCTTCTGAGGTCAAGTATGCTCAGGCCCCTGGAGCATGAGCTTCCAATGTTGAACAGAGATATTAATGAAGGCCCCAGACAAAGCTGGGGAAGCATGTGCTCAAAGCTGTCTCATTATGATATACTCCCCAGTCCCCACGAAACGTTTGTCACCATCAGAGCTGGCAAAACAGAGTCCACCTGCCTAAATGAGGAGGGCAGACAAGAGCCGGCATGTGTCCTGTGGCAAGTAGCGAGTGACCCACGCTGTTATGGCAGCGCTGGACTCTGACAGACTCCATCAGCAGGTGAAGTGGAGTGAGGAGCCTGTTCATCCATTCCAAGCACTAGGGTAAATAAATGCACCATTCACCATCGGCACCTCTGTGGTGACATTTGTAGTCGACACGCATGCTGGAGCCTGAAATCCTCTAAGTAGCCTAGTGGATCGCTTTTGCCCACTACCGACTGTTAATGAAATCTTTATCCTAACTGGCCCCTATTAAAGACACCGAAACCTGGTGTCTTATTTACAAGCTATAATCCTAGATTGGGCCGATTCTGTGCAGTTCTCAACTATATCTAAACCATATGGTCCTTGTTACTTGCTTTTTGAGTCTTACCCAAGCTGCTTTTTCTTTTTATTTATTTATTATGTCCAGATTTTATTATAGATGGTTGTGAGCCACCATGTGGTTGCTGGAAATTGAACTCAGGACCTCTGAAAGAACAGCCAGTTCTCTTAACCGCAGAGCCATCTCTCCAGCCTCCACCCAAGCTACTTTTGTTCCATCAGTTTGTCTTCAGGGTGCAAATCTCTTGGCCACGTGCTCCTGGTCCAACAGAGACCTCCTGCTCTCTCCATTTCCTTTTTTTCTTCTCCTCCCCTAATCCCCAACTAAGACCTCCCCACACTGTATTCTCAGGTCCTGCTTTTCTCTCTCTACCGCTCTAGAATTTTATTAGTCAATTGCTTTAAGTTGGGGAGCATGGATCACACAAAAAACACAAGGATTCACTAATCTGGATGGCCACCAAATCTTGGGGTTCAGAATTTATCATTCGTATACAAACCAATAGACCACCCCCCACCAACAGCAGATTGGCTGTATCCACACCCCGGGACTCTGAGCCCTTCATAAAGGCTGGTAAGGAGCCATATCTAGAATTTCCGTCCTCCTCAGTGGTGTGCCCACGCTATACATAAGGTTTCTTTGATCCGATATACAATCGTTGGCTACACTTCAAAGGTCTACTGGAGAAGACAAGTTGAAAAATGCCTCCTGCTGCCCTTACACTGACTTCATTCAATTTCCTGCCTTTTCTCAGCTAATCCTCAGCCTGTAATTTCCTAATGACTCTGTCTGCACTGCTCTGTGGTTCAGTAAAAGGCACAGCTGGCCGACATTGCCTGTGTGGGTTTGCAGCGTCGATGTTGTCAGCAGTTCTTCTCCGCTTATGAAATACTGTCAGGGTTCTTCTGGGGGTCCGGTGTTTCTCTGAGATAAGCATTCTACTGTCGAGAACAGAGTTTGAGAAGGACACTAAGAAGCCAGCCTAGAGAGAGCCTGTGCCTCCACCCGTTTCTGGGGCAGGGTGAGGCTTAGCCGTGGATCTTTGTTTCCTTCTGGAATGGATTAGTAAACAGTGACTAAGTCAGCATCCAATATGTCCCCACAGCACTCTGTGCTTTCTATACTCACTAGCCCTGGGTCATCTGACCTGTCTGTGGCGCTATGTAAATGTTCGTCAAATGTATCCATTAATGTCATACCGTAAAACTGTGCAATTGTTTACATGGAGCACTCTGCCCACACCTCCTATTTCCAAATTAATGAGATTCTGAGCCTCGGGCTGGCACACTGCATCCTAAGGAGAGACCGGGAGAAGCAATTAAAAGTTATTACTACCATTAGTGCTATTCAGTTGTGAAAAGTTACTCTTGCCCTTCCCCTATGGGCAAAAGATATCTCAGGCGAGAAGGCCTGTGACCAAATATAGGATTCCAAGTTCAAGAATATACTGAAGAAGCAGCTGGGTCTCTGGGCCCTGCCCTGCTCTGCTAAACTACCACCCTGCTTCCTGTCTCTGCCTGCTGGGAATCCAACCCCCCAAAAAGAACTGCCTAAAGTCCATTCTATACCCACACTTCTTTCCTGTCACCCCCAACCCCTGCAGAGAACCAACTTGCTCCATTGTACATATGGACCTAGCTGTGCTCCAGGTCTCCTTCTCTTTGGCAGTTACCCCTATCTGCTTTCTACAAAAGAATCCATGAACATGCATAGGATTTAAAATGTACTTACACTCCACAGTGCTGTGGTCCTTCTATGATCAGATTTCTACCAAGTCCTTTAACATCTGACCCTAGCTGCTACTTCCCAACACTTAACCATAGCCATCCCCTAAATGAATTAAGTTTATTGTTTATTAATAATTTTATTAATAAAATAAATGTATTAATAATTATATTTATTAAATTAAACTAATGAAAATTCAAGTCAGTTCCTGAACACAAAAGTTGCTTGCAGCTCTACAATATCTGTTTGGTGTTGCCAAGACAGTTCAATCATCCCTGTGTATCTATCTGCTGGCCCTACATCACTCCCAAGGCGAGAACACCCAATAGACACCACAGTCTTCTTCCTGCCCACACTCCTTCCTTCTACAACTGGGAAATGGTCTGCCACACCACTGAATATACTACCTATCATCATGGAAGGTTTGTGTGTAGTTTGCAGAGCAATAGCACAAAGGAACTGAAAAACATGACTCAGAAAATAATTTGTATGTGCCAAGGACAAAAAGAGGTGCTTAATGCAGTTAGATTTGGTGGTTTGAGTAAGAATGGCCCACACAGGCTCCTATATTTGAGTGCTTAATCACCAGGGAGTGGCACTGTTTAAAATGATTTAAAGGATTAGGAGGAACGGTTTTGTTGGAGGAAGTGGGTCACTGGGGGTGGGTGCAAAAGCCAATGCAAAGACCAGAGTCACTCCCTCGGTCTATGGATCAGGATGCCACTCTAAGCTACCTCTCCAGAACCACACAGGCCTGCTGCTATGCTCCCCACCGTGATGATAGCCTCTGAAGCTGAAAGTAATCCCCCAATGAAATGCTGTCTTTTCTAAGACTTGCCTTAGTCATGGTGTCCCCTCATAGCACTAAAACTGTGACTAAGACAGCTCATCACTATTATATGAATCGAGTTATAGGAGAAGTAAATGAGGCAATCTTTGGCTGACACCTGGGTGGGAAAGGGAACTAACTATTCCTGTGGGGGGTGGGGGTAAACAAAGGTCTATCTAAAACCTATCCCTATGTCAGCGCAATCTCAGAGATTACATTCTCACGCTGCCTTCCTCACAAGGATACAACCAGTGCAGATCACAGCGTACCTTCCCTGTGATCATATACAGAACAGGTGTGGAAGGCACCACGGTTCCAAATGTACGGACTCAACCCAGTTAAAAACGGAGAAAAATGAGGTCTCACGAGGGCAGATCCCGTACTCACAGGAGCGGGGACAGGACGCTTGATGCTGTGATCTTTAGTCTGTCCTGGATGTCATTTTTTACTGTGCACTTCATATCTCACTAGTGGCCTCTTCTAAAATCTGCACCCATAAATATCATGCTGCGTACCCCCAATTCCCGTCTTCTAAATGCTGACACGCAGTTGCGTATGAAACTCTACAGTCTATCTGAGGGCGCAAGAATTGAACCCCGGGAGCCTAGGAAATAGGTCCCTGTGCCGGTCCAGTATCTGAGACTCCTATGAATTTCATTGTTTTCGGCAAAATCAGAAAATGCAAAAGTGAAAGTGCTGATCCTCAATGCGATACCACCTTGGATTTTATAGGCTAACCCAGACTGGCACAGTCTAAGGGGAACATGATCTGCTCCTCACGACTTTCAGAGCGGGAATGGGCGCAGTCACCTTGAAGTCACGGGCCATCAGTGTGAATGCTGATGCCTTTACCTGGCTCTCAGATCTGCTTCAGAGGCACCGGCATCTCCCTGCGGGAAGAGGATTCCAAAGATGATAAGGCATGTTTTCCATGCTCTCGGGATTCTAGAGATTTAAGGTTCCCAATCACCACCCCGAGTTTTTAGGTCAGGAGAAATGATAAAAAAAAAAAAAATTCACAACTACAATAGAAGAAAAGAGTAATGTTACGTTGATCAAAACAAAACAAAACTTCAAAATGCAGAGAGTACTCAGGACACAACAGCCTAGCCAACAGCAATAAGCAAAGAGCTCACTGAGCCCACATGGTACATGTACTTCCTGGACTGAATCCCATCAAGATCCATTGGAAGCACCAGGGTCTTCCTTCTACACTAAAACCCCACAGGTCATAACTGGACAGGTTCTTCCACACTCCTTAACCCAATAACGAGGGGCAAAACAGAGGTCGGAAAATAAATAACTGGTTTGTACTTTTAAAGTCTGCTTTTCATGAATATCATTTCTTTCTCTTGGTTACAGTCCCTCATCCTTATAGAAGGAATCGAAGGTGCTCCTTTTTCCAGCAAACTATAAGGACCAGTGCCCCTAAAATAGAGGGCAGCTCTGCCACCTTGTGGTTGTCTCTGGTACTGCACCAACCGGAGCCGTGAAGTTGAGCAGAGACGTCTGAACCCTAACCACCACCCCAGGCCCACTGGAAGGTCCAGCATATTTTCAACTTCATGAGATCAGTACTACCCTGGCTTCTACGTCAGCAGACTAACATCCAGCTTGATATGCAGAATGAGGGCTTGAAATTGTGGCTTTTATTATTCTAATTTCTCTTTTTCAATGAACACATAACTGTCCATATTTCCAACACATTGTGACATTTTAATGAATAATAAACAGAATTATGTTAGGTTAGCATTCCCTTCTTACAATTTCCTCCTTCAAGTCCCTTGATCTCCATAGAGCATGAACTGGGCTCTTGTGAACTGTCACCTGCTGGCCACACCAGACACACCAAAGAAAAGATCAAGAGAAATATTTTTAAATCTTATTCCTTATAGAGAGAACACTGTGTGTGTGTGAGTGTCTGTGTGTGTGTATGTGTGTAAATTTTCACTTCACATAATACCTTCCAGATCCATTTTACATAGATTTCAGATTTTTGCCAGAACTAATGTCAGTTGGTCTGTCTGAGCCCTTGTACAAGGGAGACCCAGTCAGAGAAGGACAGGAACTGAGGATGAGGTGGGACAGGGGGTTGAGTAGAAGTGGAATTTATCCTCCTACTGGAAAAAGGGTGATTTCATAGGGCGATGTGGGAGATGTGAGGAAAAACTGAGTCTCCTTAGGGGAGAGCATAGCAGGAGGGAGGGAAGCCTGATCTGCCAAGATCTGCCAGCCCGAAAGGCCCTGAAGACGAGGCCTGTGTTGGCCGAATGGTCAAAGGGTGGTTCTAAAGGTAGAGCTATGAAGACAGACCTCTGTACCAATTCAGCATGCCCCAGTGTAAACTGATGGGCTGTATAAGGAGTGGGAAGGTGCTTGTTTGGAAAAGTTAAACGTGAAAAACTGGGACCAGACACATATCCCCAGGCTTCTGAGCTCACGGGGGTGGGGGAAGTGGAGAGAGAGGGTTGGCCAAAGGTCAGATGTGACCCTGAGTGCTGACCAGTCAGAACTTAAGGTGTTCAACACTGGCACCCGGATGGAGACTAAACTTCTCAGGAAACAGCCTGCACACATCACAAGGTATACAGTTTAAGACACGAGACATAATACAACCACAGAGAGCACACAGGTTGCACACACACAGGGTGCACACACAGAGGGTGCACACACTGGGCAAGTGGAATTAGACTGTATAAGAAGTACAAGTAAACACGACAGGGGAGGGGCAAGCCAGTAAGCGTTTCTCCCCAGTCTCCACTTCAGTTCCTGCATTCAGGATCCTGCCTTGGATCCCAGACTTTGATTTCTCTTGATAACGGATCAAGGTGTAAGGTGAAATAAACCCTTTCCCCTACAAGTTGCTTTTGGCAATGATGTTTACCTTAGCAACAGAGCACAAACTATGATAATTATCAAGCACCCAACATTGTTCATCAAGTTGAGGCAAGCAGTGCCAGACACACACACACACACACACACACACACCATTCTGGGTAGGTAAATCCAAGTGACCCGGCACACCTCGAGAGGCACCTACCACAGACACAGGGCAACAGGGACAGTTTCAGGAACAAGATCTGCATATGCATTTGGCAGATGACAAGGGAAAACAGCCTTTGGATTCCAGCGCACACAGAAATGAGAAATAGTTGGGGAGATAACAGTGGACCTGAAATGCAGCCCACCAGGTGGGTACATGAGAGAACCACAAACTGGACACATGCTGGCTACGAGATACAGAACAAACAATGGCAAACACATAACGTAGATCACAAGGCAAGAACACAAGGCCGTAAGCAGCACGTGGGCACACGACAGCAGATGGCATGCTGGGCACTCCACAGGAGTGCAAACCAAACACTACAGCACACAAACTCAATTGTGGGCAATCAGATCCCCGCAGTGAAATCCTGACCATGCTCTTGTCTCTTGTGACCAACAGCTATGCTACTGAGGCAGTGGCCCCTCAGCCTTGGGCCCCCATGAAGAAAGAACAGAGCTTTGGCTAAGCTTCTGAGGCTCAAGATTGTTGGTTTCCCCTGCAGGGATGAGACACACAACCAGACTCCTCATAAGCTAAGGGGAATCTTGGGTCATTTTTGCTCCAACAAATCATAGTGCTGTTGAGATTCTTATACATAGATTTGCTATAGCTTCTTGGATTACTAGGGCAGAGAGTAAAGGCAAACGAGATTCGGCTCACTGTTGGTTGGTAATTTCGATGAGGTTGTGCCATTATGAACGTCTGGTAGCAAAGTCTACGAGTGCTTGGTAAAGTGGCTGCAGAGCAAGCTTAAGAGAAAAATCATTAGGTTCACAACCTTCCTCTAAAAGCCCAGAAATCCTAGAACTTTATGTTTTGGACTTGCATTTTAAGCCGTCTGCCACTAGGTGACGCCAGAGAGTAAGATATCTAATTGCACACCTGCCACGGATTGGAATTTCTTGGATTTAGCCCGTGATGAAAACATCATAGCTCCAGCGTCAGACAGTGTCTTTGGCAACTCTCAGTGACTTGCATACAACTCTCCCTGGTAGAAAACTCAATAACGTACCAACCAGGTCCTACACAGGTGTGGGTGTTGATTTTCCCCTTAGGCCCGAGCTGCCTACAAGGCATCCGGATGTTCGTAAGAAAAAGAAGAAAAAGATAGGAAGAGACTGGAGGTTGGTAAATGTGCCTGGATGCAGGGCGCCTCGGGTGAGGTCATCCGGCCGTCTTTGCTCTGTTGCACCAGAGGGATTTGTAGCTCTCCATTCGCAGCCTTGGCTGCATGGGAGCCCCAGGCTTGCCAGGCTGCCCCGGGTGGCTGTCCAGGGTGGTGAGCATGGTGTGACCCAACTCCAGAGGGAGTCCCAACATCTGAATCACCTCTGTCTTGACATCACTGCAATTTGCTGTTTGTGTCTGTCCAAAATTCCTGCTAATTTAGTTCTGATTGCAGCAGTATTCACAAGTGGGGTGTGTGGGGGTGATTAAGCCCCCCTGGGATTGGATCAGTGCCTTACGAAGGGGCTGGAGAGACCCAGATAGACCCTTTTTTGCCTCTAAGCTTTGAGAGGATGCAGTGTGAGGGAACCAGAAAGAAAACCCTCACAGACTCTGAACTACAGAACCATGACCTTAAATTTCTCTGCTCCAAAACCGAGAAAATAAACTTATTGTTTATAGATTCGTGTTTGAGGTACTTTATTATATAGCAGCACAAAGAAGACAGGCGCCTCTTTGACTGGCTTTACATCCAGTCTGAAGGTTGATAAGTGACTTTTGAATTAAGATGTAGGCATTTGAGATATTACATTTACCAAACTGAATTTCTTTTTCTATTTTCGCTAGGGAGCTCAGCCTCAGTACTGTTCTCAGTACTGTTAGGCGGGAGGCAAGGCTGGATTCCTACTGGTCCCGATGACACCCAGTGAGATGGGCTAGTCTCACAGTGTGCACCTTCTAACACCATCATCACCTTAGAGAGAACGAGCAAATGCTCGCCGCCGGAGGCCTCCACTGGCTGACGGTAGATGGAGCTTCACCACCACTGGTCATTCCTAAAGATTTCTACAGAGGCATTCTCTGACACCCACATGTGTGAAAATCAGCCGGTTTGTCATGTTACAGTTTGGCAAGGCTGGGAGTCTCCTAACCGGTTGTCTTTGGCGTGTAGGTATTTCTGCAGTGTAGGGAGTTGGTCTGGTGCTGCTTTGTAATTGAATACTAAATACTAAGTAAGTGAGCCCTAAGATCTGCTCGCCTCCAATGAGATCCTCACGTACACCAAAGGCCATGTACCCCCCCTCCCCCAGTTATCCCTTATTGCTTAATAAAGCAATAAATCAACAGTAGCGCCTGGCATGGGCGGGAGAGAGGGGCTGGAGCAAAGGTTCCTGCAGCTTGAGACCAGGCAGGACCACAAGAAGAATGAAAGAGAAGAAGGAAGAGGTCACCATGGGGATCATACCCGTGAGGGCTGATGGAGCAGAAGCAGTCTCTCCCTTCAAAAAAAAAAAAAAGTGGCAAGTAATATCTAGGAGATTTTGATGGGGAAACGTAAAATGGCGTAGATACCCACCCAGCTGTGATGCTCTAATGTCGTTATAAATCCAAAGATCTCTGTGTCTTTTACTTGGAAACTAAGTTAGCTGAAATGGGGTTAAAAAAAAACCCTTAATAGATATTTAAAGGCAACAAAGGGGTGCAGCAAAGCCCCAAGATGATATTAACCACAACAGTGCAGTCAGCCTGAGAATACTCTCATTGGGTGTTTGTAATTTTGCTGTTTTAAAACTGTGGCTTAAGTGGTATTTG
This sequence comes from Micromys minutus, assembly GCF_963924665.1. NCBI lineage: Eukaryota > Metazoa > Chordata > Mammalia > Rodentia > Muridae > Micromys > Micromys minutus. Next base: position 65,368,967 of record NC_137972.1, read on the forward strand.
TTATTGGACATTACATGAGCCTATTTAGTGCAGTCTTTTGGGCTCTTTTGTTGTTTTGCTTTGGGATTTTAAATACTTTTAAATTAATTATATTTGCTCCTTCAGGCTGAGTATTATTATGCATGTCCTTAATCTCAGCACTCAGGAGACAGAGGCAGGTTAACCTCCATGAGTTCCAGGTCTGCCTAGGCTACATAGTGAATTTCAGACCAACCAGGGCTACACAGTAAATTTCAGGCTAGGCAGGACCACACAATGTGGTCCTGTCTCAGACAATGCTATTTGATCCACTTTCATACATCTATAAAACGCACACATTACTCACTCCTCCTGCTCTTATCATCACTCTCTTGTCTACAAGCCCCCTTTCTCTTCCATTCCTGCATGCATATCTTTTTCTTTGGTTCTATGGCCCGCTGTATTTAATCAAGGACCTTTGTGTGAGCATAAAACTGTCCATTGCAGTTTGGTGGGCTACACAACTGAAGTTTACCCACAGCCGAGACTCTGTCAATCAAAGGGAGTGATAGGGCCCTGTAGGACCCTCCCCTAGCCATAAGAGATGGTTGACAGGGCCAGTCTTGTGCATCTCAGTCTAAGTTCAATATTGCAATGGCTGTGTAATACCCAGCAGCCCTTCTCCCTATCTTCCGATCTCTTCTCCTTTCTGCCTCCTCTTCCTCGATGTTCCCAAACCTCAAAAGGAATAAGTAGCACCCATATCATGTTTAGGGCTGAGCATTCCCCCCCTTATTCTCAGTACCACTAGAAGTGATGTGTCTTTATTCACTGCCATTCAGGTCACAGAAAGGAGAGGCTTCTCTCATTGGGACAGGAAGTGCCATTTATGTAAGAGTAGGAAGTTGGATATTTGGAAGGCAGTTTGACACAATGTCAGTTTGCATAAGCAACAGTAGTACTCTCCCTATAGGGCCTATGACTTCTCCAGTCATATGTTCTTGGCTTACTTGATAACATAATGAACAGGTTTCTTCTTGTGAATAAAGCCTTGTGAATCTAATCCAAGAGCAATTTGTTATCCCCCTAACAGCTGTGCCACTGTTGCAAAATTCAGCACATCTTGCGTGTCGAGTTGGTATTAAAATTCTTAGGTTCACATTGATGCATTCACTCTCCCAGTGGCCTTCACAGCACCTTCTAGTAGTGTGAGAGCTAACCAACAGGGAGGGAATTTACAGCTCTGTTTCAGCTCATTTTCTCTAATCCTTTCAACCAAAGAAAGTGGTGTGTGTGTGTGTGTGTGTGTGTGTGTGTGTGTGTGTGTGTGTGTGTGTGTGTGAAGTTATCTTAATCAGTAGGTTTGTTGAGCAACTAAAAAATGACAAGATTGTTGTTTCAGGGGGCTTCAGAGAGCTCACTGACCAACAACTCATATGTTACTTGAATCTTTGTTTAGTATATTTCTAGTTGGTATATTTAAACAATTTACATTCAGTGAAATGGCTAACACGTGAAGGCTGAAGGCTGCCTTTCTGATTTCTACTTGTTCTTTCTATGTTACCAATGTCATGAGGCAGGAAAACCAAGCTGCTTGGTAGAGGCTGTCAGGATGGTATTTACTTCAAAATATGAAAACCATAAAAACAGAGTCTCATTTCAACAGTATGGCCATCAGTAGATGGTGACAGTTCCTCCAGTTAAGATGACAGGCAAGATACAGCACATGTATGATATTAGCATCCAAGAGAATGAGGAGCAGTATTGTGGGCTGGAGGCCAGGCTTGACTAGACAGAAATAAACAGAGAAACAGGAAATTTTCAGTAGGCAAACAAGCAAAGGGACACTTAGGCATTCCTAATAATGTCTGAGAAGCATATGCACCTTGGCAGCTCTTTTCATTAACTGTATCTACACATACCCCGGAATGTATTACTTAGGACTAAGAATCTCTATAGAAAAATATACTCAAAGCATTATAGATGAATCTAGGTGGGGCTGGGCAGGGAAAGCTGAAAAGAAGGCAGAATAATTGGTAAAACAGCCTTTAGTCACGTTCTCTTGTGACATTAGCTGAGAGGTCGGCTGCAGCCAGAGATCCGGGGAGAAAACTGCTCATCCAGAGGGCTGGCAAAGGTGTGGCTTGAAGCTGTGGATAGAGAATCTTGGCTCTTCCTCAGATAAATTTCCCCCGAGTGGGCTTCAATTTAGTTCTCTTGGGTCCTCCTCTCCTCATATAGTCTGGTCTCAGAGAGCAGGGGAGAAGCTCCTGGAACGCCAGTTCTCAACCTATGTATCAGGATCCCTTTGTGAACCTCATCATGTGACAGGGGTTGCCTAAGAGCATCAGGAAACACAGATGTTTGCATTATGATTTATAACTAGCAAAAGGTACAGTTATGAAGTGGCAATGGAAATAATTTTGTGGATGGGGTCATTACAACCTTCGGCACTGAGTTAAAGTGGCGTAGCATTAGGATGCCCGAGAACTGAGCTCTAGAGGATGGCATGCTTCCTCCTGCTGGGCATGTACGTCATCCAGTCCTACGAGCCGTGATGACAGATAACAGACCTCTCCAGAGAAGGATTAGTAAACAACCCGTGGTATACTTAAATCTTCTACAATATGAAATGTTATTTTTTAAAAAAGAAACATTGTGACTCTGGAATTATTATAGCTACTAGTTATAACCATGACCATATTAACAAGAAAAGTGGAGCATAATATGATTGATTTTATTGGGTATTGTTTGATTTACATTTCAAATGTTATTCCATTTCCTGGTTTCCACTCCAGAAACGGCCATCCTCTGCTACATGTGCAGCTGGAGCCATGGGTCCATCCTTGTTAATTTCTTTTCATTTGTATACAAAAAGAGAAACAGAATATGTACATTTTTATTCATTTAAAAATGTGTTCCATTGGTTACAACCGGTTCATATTACTCTTGTAATATGTAATACGCAGTGGGGTTGTTTGTAAAACCTAAAACATTTTAAGTCACCAAATCAAGCAGAACCAGAAAACGATTATTGAATATTCCATTAAAATAACAACCAAAATTATAAATGTCTCAGTGCTGAACTTAACAACTACTCAAAGTTAATGTTTACTAGTGAAGTGTGGAGGTTCATAAACCACTGTTAATCCCAAGTCCCTACTGCCAGTATTTAACTTTTTTCTCTTTTCCTATTAAAAATTCTCCTAGAGTACAGTTTGATCATATTTATCTTCTTCTACAACTCCTCTCAGATCCTCCCCAACTACCCAACTTTGCTTTCTCTGCTTCTCTTTCAAGCACTCTTGACTTTTGCGAGCGTGCACAGACAGACAGACAGACAGACACACACACACACACACACATACACACACACACACACACACACACACACACACACACACTCACAATCATGTTGAACTTCATCAGGTCCCATCTCCTTTGCTAAACACACACTGCAAAAGCACTCCTTGCCTAAGAGGCTATCAACATAGACTTTTAAATCTGTTTTTGAGCTTTACATAAGTGAAGTAACAGTATATACTCTGTGCCTGTCTTCTTTAATAACATAAAATATATGTGGTTAGTCTATAAAGTACTGTAAAGAAGTTATTTTTCTTAGCATTGGGATATTTATTACATAGACTAAATTTCATTAAAATCTTAATAGAATATATTTGCTTATATTGCTGTTGATGAATATTTGGAATGCTTTAAGTTTTTATTATTATGCACAATGTAACTATGAATATGTTTTCAAGCATATCTTGGTGATTTTTAAATTTTTATTTTATTATTTATATGTGTATGTGCATCTGCGTGTCTGTGTGTGTCTAAGTGTGTGTGCTGACCCCAAAGGGAGCCACTAGAGGACATAAAATCTTCTAGTTCTAGTGCTTGAGTTAAGGGTGGTTGCAAGCTAACTTACCTGGTCATTGGTACTTGAGCTCCAGTCCCCTGAAAGCAGCTAGTGTCCTTAGATGTGAATCATCTCTGCAGCCCCTATTTTAGTGTACTGTGTGGAGGTTTGTATCTACACATGTAACTGTTCTGTTGGGTCTCAATTTGAGCCCAGCCCATGCTCACTCTTTGGTTTGCAACTAAGTCTCTTGGAGTCCCCAAGATTCCAGGTTATTTGACTCTGTTGGTTTTCTTGTGAAGTCCCTGTCCTCTTTGGGTCCCTTAGTCCTCCCATATCTTCTTTAAGACTCCCCGAGCTCCATCTAATGTTTGGGTGTGAGTCTATGCATACCTTCCCTGGGTGGAGCATCTCAGAGGACAGTTATGCTGGGATCCTGTCTGCAAGCACAACAGGGTATCCTTAATAGCGTCAAGGATTGGTTCTAGTCCATGAAATAGGTCTCAATGTGGGGCAGTCGATGGTCAGACATTTAATCTGTTTCTACTCTGCCTTTGCCGCTGCACATCTTGTAGGAAGGACATATTTTGGGTTGAAGGTTTTGTGGGTGAGATGCTATCCTTATCCCTCCACTTCAAGCCCTGCCTGGCATCCTGCCTGGCATATTGCTAGGTGTCTCAGCTAAAGTCACCCCCATAGATCCTCTGGGGCCTTCCACCACCCCAGGTCTCTGACAAGTCCTAGAGACTGCCCCTCCACCATCAGTCTTCCTTCTCTCTTCCCTGTTCTTCACACATATAATCTTCCCAGCCCCCTCCCCATCTCCTCTTCCTCCATTCTATCCTTCCTTTGGCCTCTGATATCTCTTTCATTTCTACTTTTAAGAAAAATTCAACCATCTTCCCTTGGGCTCCCCTTGTTATTTGGCATCTTTGGGTCTGTTGATTATAACATGGTCGTCCTGTATTTTATGGTTAATATCCACTTATAAGTGAATATATACCACGCATGTCCTTTGTCCCAAAAGGGCTACCTGACTAAGGACGATATTTTCTAATTCCATCCATTTGCCTGCGAAATTAATTTTGTTTTTGTTTTTAATGGCTGGGTAGTATTCCATTGTGTAAATGAATTACATTTTCTTTATTGATTCTTCAGTTGAGGGACAACCTAACTTTTTCGAAGATTCTGGCTATTACAAATAAAGCTGCTATGATCATGATTGAGAAAGTGTCCTTGTGAGATGGTGGAGAATCTTTTGGGTTTATGCCCAGGAGCTGTGTCTTGCAGTAGAACTATTCACAATCTTCTGAGAAACTGCCAATTGTTTTCCAGAGTAGCTGTACAAGTTTACACTTCCCCACAGCAGTGGAGGAGTGCTCCCCTTGCTCCAAAATCTCACCAACATGTTTTTTTTTTGTTGTTGTTGTTATTTTTGTTTTGTTATTATCTTAGCCATTCTGATAGGCATAAGGTAGGATCTGAGAGTCATTTTGCATTCCCCTGATGACTAAAAATGTTGAACATTTCTTTAGGTGCGTCTAGGCCATTCAAGATTCCTCTGTTGAGAATTCTCTCTTAACACTGTACCCCCCCCCCCTTTTTTTTAATTTGGGTTATTAGGATTGGTAGAGTTTAACTTCTTGAGTTCTTTATATATTTTGGATATGAGCCCTTTTGTCAGATGTAGATTAGTGAAGACCTTTCCTAGTGTGTAGGCTGTCGTTTTGTACTAATGGCAGTGTCCTTTGATTTACAGAAGCTTTTCCGTTCCGTGAGGTCCCATTATTAGTTATTTTATTCATTTACATTTCAAATGTTATTTCCCCTTCCCATTTCCTCCCACAAGCCCCCATCCCCTACTCCCTACCCTGCCTTTATGAGCATGCTCCCCCACCCACTCACCTACTCCCAATTCACCACCATAGCATCTCCTATACTGGGGCATCGAGCCTCCACAGAACCAAGGGCTTCTCCTCCCATCAATGTTCAACAAGGCCATCCTCTGCTACATATACAGCTGGAGCCATGGTTCACTCCATGTGTAGCCTTTGGTTTGTGGTTTAGTCCCTGGGAGCTCTGGGGGTTCTGTTTGGTTGATAGTGTTATTGTTCTTATGGGTTACAAACCCCTCCAGCTCCTACAATCTTTGCCCTAACTTCTCCATTGGGGTCTCTTTGCTCAGTCTAATGTTTGGCTGCGTACATCCACATCCTGCCAATAAGCAATTTTTGGCATCAGCAATAGTGTCTGGGTTTGGTGTCTGCAGATGGGATGGATCCCTAGGTGGGGCAGTCTCTGGATAATCTTTCCATCAGTCTCTGCTCTACTCTCTGTCTCTGTACTTCCTTTTGACAGGAGGAATTCTGGATTAATATTTTTGAGATGGGTGGGTGACTCCATCCCTCAACTGGGGCTGTGCCTATCCACTGGATATAGTCTCTACAGGTTCTCTCTCTCCTTTGTTGGGTATTTCAACTAATGTCCTCCCTGTTGGGTCCTGAAAACCTCTTGGGTCCCTGGCATCTGGGACTTTCTAGTGGCTATCCCCAGTTCCCCTCCCCTACTGCTATACACCTACTTTCAAATTCTTGGTCCTCTGTATTTTTCCCCCATCTCCTATCTCCTCCCTTCTCTGAAATGCTCCCCTCCCTTCCAGGTCCCTCTATCCCTCTACTTCCCAGAGATTATCCCTGCCCCCACCTGTAGCATTCTCTCTTTAGTGTGATCTTCTTTCTTCTTGGGTTTCATATGGTCTGTGAATTGTATTGTGAGTATTCCAAGCTTTTTGGCTATTACCCACTTATCAGTGAATACATACCATGTGTGTTCTTTTGTGACTGGGTTACCTCACTCAGGATAATATTTGCAAGTTCCATCAATTTGCCTGTGAATTTCATGAATGTTAGCATTTTGTCTAAGCTGCACCCCACAGTTACCTAGCAACAGCCAGGTATGCTCCACCCCACAGTTTCCTGGCAACAGTCAGGAATGCCTAACTCACTATAAAGGAGGCTGCTTGCATCCTTCTCACTCTCTTACTCTTGCTTTCTTGATCCCTCTTTGTCCTCTTACCCCTTCCTCCCTCTCTCCACATGCTCATGGCTGATCTCTACTTCTCTACTCCTCTACACACACCCCTGCCTTTCTCTGTCTCTACTACCATATCAACTCCCCTTCCTATGCCCTGAATAAATGTTCTATAATATACCACTGTGTGGCTGGTCCCTCAGGGAGATGGGATGCCTCAGCACAGGCCCAAGCAGGCTGAGTAGTACTCCATTCTATAAATGTATCACATTTTTTGAATCCATTGTTCTGTTGAGGGACATCTGGGTTGTTTCCAGCTTTTGGCTATTATAAATAAGGCTGCTCTGAACATAGTAAAGCATGTGACCTTATTATATGTTGGCACAGGGGAAATTTTCCTAAACAGAACATCAATGGTTTATGCTCTAAGATCAAGAATCAACAAATGGGACCTCATGAAATTGAAACACTTCTGTAAGGTGAAGGACACTGTCAATAGGACAAAACAACAACCTACAGATTGGGAAAAGCTCTTTACCAACCCCACATCTGATAGAGGCCAACATCCAATATATACAAAGAACTCAAGAAGTTAGACTTTAGAGAATCAAATAATTCTATTAAAAAATGGGTACAGAGCTAAACAGAAAATTCTCAACTGAGAAATCTTGAATCACTGAGAAGCACCTAAAGAAATGTTCAACATTCTTAGTCATTATGGAAATGCAAGGCAAATAACAACCCTGAGATTCCACCTTACACTAGTCAGAATGGCTAAGATAAAAAAAGCTCAGATGATGGCAAGAATATGGAGAAAGAGGATTTTTGTTGGTGGTACTGAAAGCTGGTACAACCACTCTAAAAATCAATCTGGTGGTTCCTCAGAAAACTGGAAATAGTTCTGAGGACCCAGCTATACCACTCCTGGGCGTATTCCCAAAAGATTCTTCTACATTTATTAATTCTTGATCTTAGTGCCTAAGCCTTTGGTGCTATATTCTGAAAATTGTCTCCTGTACTGATGAGTCCCCATTTTCTGTTCTATTAGATTTGGTGTATCTGGTTTTTAATTGAGGTCTGTGATCCATTTGGACCTGAGTTTTATGCAGGTAGGTAAATATGGATCTATTTACATTCTTCTACATGCAGAACCCAGTGAGACCACATTTGTTGAAGGTGTTCTCCTTTTCCTATTATGTCTTTTGTCAAAACTCAAGTGTCTACAGGTGTGCAGGTTTATTTCTTCTACTCAATTCCATTGATCAGCCTATCTATTTCTATATCAACATCATGCGGTACTTATTATTATTGTTTCGTAGTACAACTTGACATCAGATATAGAGAAACCTGGAGAAGTTCTTTTATTGTTCAGGATCATTTTAGCTACCCTAGGTTTTTTTGGTTTTCCATATGAAGTTGACAATTTTTCTTTCAAGATCTGTAAACAATTGTGTTGGAATTTGGATGGGGATTGAATTGATTCTGTAGGTTGCTTTGTCAACATGACCATTTTCCCTATGTTAATTCTACCAATCTATGAGCAAAGGATATCTTTCCATCTTCTGATACTTTCTTTTTCCATCTCAATTACTTTTTTTTTGACACTTGTTGTTCTTGTCATATTTGTCTTTCACTTCCTTGGTTAGGGTTGCACCAAGGTATTTTATTATTTGTGGTGATTGTGAAGGGTACTGTTTCCCTAACTTGTGTCTCATCCTGTTTATTACTTGTGTAGAGGAACACTATTGATTTTTCTTTTTTAGTTAACTTTCTATCCAGACACTTTGCTGAAGGTGTTTATCAGCTGTTGGAATTATTTGGTAGAAATTTTAGGGTCACTTATGTATACTATCATATCATCTATAAATAGTGACACCTTGACCTCTTTCTTTCCAATCTTTATCCCCTTCCTCCCCTTTAATTGTCTTATTGATCTAGTTAGAACATCAAGTACTATATTGAAGAGATAGGCAGAGAATGGGCAGCCCTGTCTTACCCTTGATTTTAGCGGAAATGCTTTAAGTTTTACTCCATCTTATTTGATGTTATTGGCTTGCTGTATGTTACCTTTATTGGGTTTAGATATACACCTTGTATTCCTGACTTCTTCAAGACTTTTATCATGAAGTGGTGGTGGATTTTGTCAAACACTTTTTCAGCATCTAGTGAAATGATCATATGTTTTTTTTTTTCTTTTAGTTTGTTTATATGGTGGATTATGTTGATGGAGTTTTGTATATTTAAACACTCTTGCATCCTTGGGATGAAGCCTACCTGATTACAGTGGATGATGTCATTGATGTGCTCTTGAATTCTGCTTGCAAGAATTTTATTGAATATTTTTGCATCGATGTTCATAAGAAAAAATGGTTTGAAATTTTCTTTCCTTGTTGAGTCTTTGTGTGGTTTTGGTATCTGGGTGACTGTGTCCTCACAGAATGAATTTGGTAATGTTCCTTCTGCTTCTATTTTGTTGCATACTTTGAGTAATATTGCAGTAGCTCTTCTTTGAAAGTGTCATAGAATTCTGATCTAAAATCATCTGACTCAAGGCTTTTTTCATTTGGAAGAATTTTAATGACTGCTTCCATTTCTTCCAGGGTTATAAGACTATTCAGTAGTCTTAATTTGGTTTTAGTAATTGGATTCTGTCTGGGAAACCATCCATTTCATTTAGATTTTTCCAATTTTGTTGAATACAGGTGTTTGAAGTAAGACCTAATGATTCCTTGACTTTCCTCAGTGTCCATTGTTAAAGATCCCTTCTCATTTTTGAAATTGTTAGTTTGGATACTGTTTCTCTGCCTTTTTGTTAGTTTGGTTAAGGGTTTGTCTATCTTTTTGATTTTCTCAAAGAACCAGCTCTTGGTTTTTTTGTTGATTCTTTCTACTGTTCTCTTCGTTTCTAATTGATTTCAACCCTAAGTTTGATTATTTCCTGCCATTTACTTCTCCTGGGTGTGTTTGCTTCTTCTTTTTCTAGAGCCTTTAGATGTACTTTTAATTTGTTAGTATAAGAACTCTCCAGTTTCCTTATGGGAACACTTTCCTCCTAGCACTGCTTGGGTATATTGTGCCCTCATTTTTGTTAAATTTAACCTCTGTTATTCTTTTTAAGTTTATGTCTTGATGACCTGTTGTCCATTGGTGAGAGCTGAGTGTTGAGGTCTCCCACTATTAATGTGTGGGGTTCAGAGTTTAATTTAAGCTTTAGTAAAGTTTCTTTTATGAATGTGGGTGCCCTTGAATTTGGCCTGGTGTTCTGAACTGAAATGTCCTCTTAGTAGATATTTTTTTCTTTGATGAGTATGAAGTGTCCTTCCCTGTCTCTTTTGATTGTTTTTGGTTAGATGTCTATTTCATTAGATATTAGAATGGACACTCCAGACTGTCTCTTGAGTCTATTTGCTTGAACAACCTTTTCCCAGGTCTTTAAACTATCCTTGTTGCTGAAATGTGTTTCTTGAATACCAATGAATGATGGATTCTTTTAACTGCAGAACTGAGTCCATTGATGTTGAAAAATATTAATAACCAATGGTTGTTATTTCCTGGTTGAGTGTGTGTGTGTGTGTGTGTGTGTGTGTGTTGTGTGTTCTCTATTAATTTTAATGGTGTGAAATTGATTCTTTGTGTTCTTGAGTGTAGTAAGACTCAACAGTTTGGAGTTTTCTTTCTACTATTCTCTGTAGGGCTGAGTTTGTGAAAAGGTATTGTTTAAATTTGGTGTGGTCATAGAATATTTTTGTTTCTCCTTCGATAATGATTGAAAATTTTGCTGAGTATAGTAATCTGGGCTAATATTTGTGGTCCCTTAGCGTCTGCAAGACCTCTTCCTAGGCCCTTATAGCTTTTAGGGTTCTAGATGAGAAATCAGGTATAATTCTGATAGGTATGACTTCATGTTACTTGGCCTTTTATCTTTGCTGCTTTTAATTTTTTTTGCTCTGTATATTTAGTGTTTTGATTATGTAGTGGGAGAATTTTCTTTTCTGGTCTTTGTCCTGTCAGCTTTTCGTACCTTTATAGACATCTCTTCTATGATTTTGTTGAAAATGTTTTCTGGACCTTTGAGCTAGGAATCTTTTCTTTTATTCTTACTATTCATAGATCTGGTCTCTTCATAGTATCACAAATTTCCTGAAATTTTGTGTCATGAACTTTTTAGATTTTGTAATTTTTTAACATTTATATATTATTTTTCTATCATATCTTCTACACCTGATGTTATTCTCTGTCTCTCTCTCTGTCTTGTTCTCACTGTGTGTGTGTGTACATTCACACATGTACCATGTCTTGCATGCTGAAGTCAGAGCTGGTAGAAGATGTTGGTTTTTCCATCCACCATGTGGGTTGTAGAAACTGAACTTAGGTCCTCAGTGTTGGTAGTATGTACCTTTACCTCCCAAGCCCTCTTCTCACCATCACTATTTTCTATCCTTACTTACTCCTTGACTACAAGTTCCAACTTTTCCTGTTGTATTCTGAGTTGAGCCAAATACTTCTTATTGCAAAATTCTATTGCAAAAATAGAAGAAAAAAATCCCTAGAGCATGTGAACTCTTTTCTATAAAATCTGGATGGTAAATTGCACCTCACATCTGTCCCCTGAACATAGGAGGACTGTACATACAATAGTCCAAAGGGAGATATCTGAAGAAGCTGTCAGATATCTTCTTTAAGGAACAAAGGAAAGTTAGAGGAGAAACCCAGCAATGTTCACAGAGGCCCAGTAATCAGATACCTCTCCACAGGAGCCTGTTAAACTTGCAATGCTATTTTTTACTACCTTATCTGAGCTCCCAAACAGCAGATAGACTTTTCTTCCCACATCTCCTTGATGCCTAGCAGTATCCATTACCACACCAGACACTACTGTTCTAAAAAAGTAAAAGTATAAAAAAAATGACTTCTAATGGTAATCTTCTATATTCACAGGTTGGTGCCCTCTTCAGTCCATATTGGAGATGCTTCCTTCTGCAGCAAAGGAACACGGGCAGAGACCCACTGCCAATGCCCTTGAAATTCACACCTCTAAGTAAGATGTCTCCATTAAATCCATGCCCTCAGAGCTTAGGGAACCTGACAGAAGAGGAGGGGTGAATAGAGAGTGTAAGAACTGGAAGGGATGGAGAATACCAGAAGATCAAGTCCCTCTGAATCAACTGACCAAGGCTCAAATGAACACAGAGACTGAAGCAGCTAGCACAAGGCCTACATGGCTCTGCAGCAAGTCCTCTGGGTGGGTATACATACATACATACATACATACATACATACATACATACATATATATATACATACATATACATGTACATGTACATATAATATATATTATAGCATTCAGATTAGTGTTTTCATGAGACTGCTGAGTGTGTGATCCCTGATTCTTGTTCCTAATTTCAGGGGCTCTTTTTCCTTCTGGTGGGTTGCCTCATTTGGGCATTAATGTGATAGATTTTATGTTGTCATGTTTGGTGATTATCTCTTAGAAGCCTGTTCTTCTCCCGTGACAGACAATGAGGGAAGGTGGGGAGAAACTAGGAGAAGTAGAGGGAGGGGAACCTGTCATTGTGACACATTGTATGAGAAAAGAAAGTATTGCCAATAAAAGGGGGGAAATAAATAAGCTGAGGGGACAGGAACAAGCTCACTCCAGACACATTCATGGGAAAGCTTGGTTTCCTGCCCTAACACCCCTAGTGTGAGAAGAAAGTTTGCCCATCTCCAGAGAGCAAGGTGATCTCCCAGTGCCTCACTTAACCTGGGTATGAGCTGCTTGCTAGCTGATGTTTTATTCCAGAGTTTTACAGAAATGCCCCCAAGCTATCTATTCATCTAATTGCCACCCACACTCACAGGTAATTCTCTCATTTTATTTCTACATTGAGTTCACTCCCAACTTTCAGTTTGTGGTTTCCACATTTAAAATTGTTTTTTTTTTTTTTTTTTTTTCCATATAATCTTTTAAATGCCAGGAGCTGTGATGGATGGCTTCTTGATTCACTTAATCCTCACAGAAGCCAAAGAAGATGGTTTTATTGCCTACTTGAGAGAAAGGAGGTCAGGGGATTACTGAGGAAGGCTTAGAGGGAGTGTAAGCATAATGGGGTCAGCCTTGGAAGAGCTCTGCCTCCAGGGTTCTTGACACCTCAGAAGCATCCAAC